>NC_057686.1:13929507-14152007 GCF_014466175.1 Vespula pensylvanica
GAGAGAGAGAGAGAGAGAGAGAGAGAGAGAGAAAGAGAGAAAGAGAGAGATAGAAATAGAGTAGGACAGAGATAGAAATAAAGTTTCAAACGCCATGTTACACGAATGGAACACTAAAGAGAAACTAGAGCTGGCATGCATAACTCACCATACGATAAACGATTAAAGCGCATTACCCTTTCTTAATCATTAGTATTTCCTTGCCTCAACGTCTCCCGTCGTTCTAATTTTATCGTAAACCCTTGAAAGTTAAAAGCCGTATATCTTCAAAGAGATAGAAATTTCTTGTTTTCGTTGATGTTAATAAAAATCTTCTATCGATGGTTATTATTAATTTTGACAATTTTTGTTTACGAATAAATACTTCAAACAATTACGATATAACATGCATGAAAACGAAATAAGATTAAAAATAATCGTTTAGAAGAGACAGACATTTAAAATATCCCATGAAAACACTTTTCTTTATTTCACGTAACACACATAGGGATAAAAAAGAAATTGAAGCAAAAAGAAAAAGAAACGTAAAAAAAATGTTGACTTCGCTTGTAGCAAGCATTAAAATCCTAAGCGTCGAAGAATGTTTCGTTTTTCCGTGAAAATGAAAAGCGAACGAAACGCAATAGCTACAGTAGCAGCTCGTAAATGTCTTCTCGTCGTTGTTGGATTTTTTTTGTTACAGAACGGTGGTACCGAGACGTGCTACAGGGCGATTTTACGCTTCGAAACGATTCAGTGGTCCCATGCTGGTGAATGGTTGCTGCTAGTACGCTCGTCGAAAGGGATCGCGGATGCTTCCGTTTTACTCAACGTGACGCGTGCTTCCGGATACAGCCACGCCCACCTCCGTTCGATGGCTCCAGCGACTCTCCTTCTTTGCCTGACCTTGGCCATTATACAACAGCAGCATCTACGCTGAACCATACCGTTGTACGGATCTTTGGAAAAAGTTTCGAGGGGGATGAAAGTGGTGAAAGGGTAGTAGAGAGGGCGGATAACGAGAGGGTGAGAGGGAGGGGAGAAGAGAAAGAGTATGAGTTCTACTGCCTCGAGAGGAAGAGAAAACGTTCAAAGTTTCGACGTAGACTTTGTAAATAAGTATCGAAGTTCGCGCGAGAACCGAATCGATCGAAAATCGAAGAACATCGATCCGTTCGCGAAGTCCTAAGAAAACGACGATAATAACGCATTTTATCCTGCCCTAATCGACGAACCCCTCGCGAAAAATTTTACGGACCACCATCGTTTCTTCGATAAGTATGGAAGGTACCCCCGAGGAAAACACGTTTTTTCTTTCTTCAAGAGGTATCAATTAGCGTTTAATAAAGGAGTGTATATACATACATATATATATATATGTATGTATGTATGTATGTATGTATGTATGTATGTATGTATGTATGTATGTATGTATGTATGTATGTATGTATGTATGTATGTATGTATGTATGTATGTATGTATGTATGTATGTATGTATGTATGTATGTATGTATGTATGTATGTATGTATGTATGTATGTATGTATGTATGTATGATGTATGTATGTATGTATGATGTATGTATGATGTATGTATGTATGTATGTATGTATGTATGTATGTATGTATGTATGTATGTACGTACGCAAAAAGCGTGTATAATTCGTATTACATGCCTATGTAATATATACATAATGATAATAATAACATTAACGATAATATGGATAAAAGATAATATACGATACATTATTGAACGATATGTGTTACATATTGAGTAACGATACGTATTACATGGATTCGCGTATGTTATGATGGAAAAGTGATAAACTGATCGGTAAAGTTTCGTGGACGTTTACAAAAAATTTTTTGAGAGGATTGAAAATTTTTTTTTTCGTTTGTTTTTAGGACAACGTCGCGCGTATAAAAACTATGTGTATATATTTGTATAGATCATTTTTAAGGGAGCATGCACGGCGTATACTTATTCTCAAGTGCGGATAAGGGTAAAGCGAGGGATAATAGGATTCGGGCGAGGCGACGACCAATTACGTTCGTTTCGAGCTTTTTTCAAGCGGCGAACGTCGCGTACCGTCCGTCAAACGCGGCCGAGCGACTCGTCGTGGAAAGCCGGGTAAACTCGGCGATGCGTACACTCTCATTTTTATCGCTGAATATACCCGTCGAAGATTAAACGTCGAAGATTTAGCTAAGGAAAACAAAAGAATTAAGTAAAACAGAAAGAGAGTATTAAGAACTAAATGCATTAGGTATTTACAGCGAAGCTAGGTAAAAAAAGGTCGAAATAAAAAAAATTGTTGTATATTATTTTTAGGTAATTACCTAGAATAAGTTTAAGAATCAATAGAGTGTATATAGTGATTGTAAATGCATAGGGTGCCGTACAATGTGCCGTACGAACGAATTATACAGTGACGCTGTTAGAGATATATTTATTATTCGTTGATATATTTTTATAAAGTTTTATTTAGCCATAAGTTATCGTTCGCCTATCCCTTCCCGATACATCGTGGCACGCGCCATCGTTTGTTCGTTCGTTCGTTCGTTTTTATTCATAGAGAAAGTAATAGAAACTAAATTGGGATGGAAGAGAGGAAAAGCGACGGCCATTTTCGATTTAGAAGTTCCTCCGTAAGAGAAAAACATTTATCTACGCGTTAAAACGTAGTGTCACCCAGTCGGCTCTCATCCTCCGAATGAACATTCTAAATCGAAGTTAACGATAGTTACCATTACTGCAGAACCAGGTAACATCGTCGTTACCATTGTTTGATCTCTTCTACTAGTACAGTAGTAAAAGTTTGGCGTAACTCCCTCGCCGTTCGGTCCATTCTTCGCTCTCTTCCTCTCTAAGTCTATCTCTCTCTGTCTCTCTTTCTCTCTCTCTCTTTCTCTCTTTCTCTCTCTCTTTCTTTCTCTCTTTCATTTTCCAATTCTCTTTTCAATCCTCTCTCTCCCTCTCATTCGCTTTCTAACCCTCTCTCTCCCTCTTTCCTTTCTCTCGAATTCGTTCGCTTCGTTACGCGAACTTTCCGTGAGTTCTGCGGTTCCTAATTTTTAAAAGTGCATTTATATATATGTATATATATATATATATATATATATATATATACATATATATTGCTCACCGAGGGATATTTAATCCCATTCGCAAAACAGAAAATTTGCGCGGTAGCCGGACACGGTGTCGGTGTATACCTATAGATAAAATGAAATACCTGATGTCTTTATTTTTTCCTTTTCTTTTTCCTTTTCTAATCTTAAACGACGAAACACAATTTCATTATTGCGTAAGGTGTTCTAAGTAAGCAACGTGATGTAATCGTTGTATTCAATGACGCCTAAAAGTCCAATAAATGATATTTACAATACACTCATGACAACCCTATTTCTATCTCTTTCTCTCCCTCTCTTTCTATCTCTTTCTCTCTCTCCCTCTCTCTCTCTCTCTCTCTCTCTCTCTCTCTCTCTCTCTCTTTTTTCTTTACTTATTCGTTTCTTTGACGGTAAGTTTCTTTCTCAAAGTGGACGAATGACATTCTTTAACAAATTCTCCGACTTTCATTAGAAATTTTCTTATTAAAATTTTAATACTGTTCTTGATAAATACCGAATAAATTTTATAAACAATATATGAAAGCAATTTTGTTATTTTTTTGCGTCGCTTTTGCATTTTTTCAATATATTCGATAAAATAGAGTATATATCGTTTGACATTATACGACGTAATTCTCATTTTACAAATTCCAAAATTGCTCGTTTCAAGAGAGAGAGAACGTTAGGATAATTTTGGTAATAACATCATTGTCCAAATACCTTGTTTTTTAAGTAAACGAAACGTAGATAAGACAATATGATACATTATAAGGTAAAGTTTATATTTTCATTTCTATAGAGACAAAATGAAAAAAGTAGGAAAAGCTCGAAAATATTCGACTACTTGGAAACAGGATTAAACAAAAGGAAAAGCAATCGAGATAGTGGATGAATATCAATTAAAATATAATTCGTAATGGAAGATAGCTTAGGTCGAAGATAAAAGGGGAAGATAATTTCGTTGCTGTCGCGAAACTCTCATCATCTGCATAGACAAGAGCGAGCGTAACGTTGGTACTTATAACAGTACCACTCTGCTTAAATATAACAAGCTTCCCGTGAGTTTGGAGGAACGAGAAAGGAAGAGCGAGAAAGATATTCCTAGTCTGCCGGAAGTCTACCTCGTTCTCAGTGTACGAGAAAACAAGGCGGCTTTGTCTCACTGTATAACCACTAGCACTACCACCGGCATCAGTATGAACATTACCACCACCAAGAGACCACCAACACTAACGCTATGGCCAACCTCGCGGAAACTACCTTCCTTCGCTACCTTTGCGAATTCGCAATTTCAGCTTTTCAGACGTTACGCTCGGCTTGAAGAGGCGAGAGGCGTAAAAAAAAAACAAAAAAAAAAAGAAAAGAAAAGAAAAAATAGAAAGGGAAAGAAAGAAGAAAGAAAAGAAGAAGAAACGAATGTACATCAGCGGCATCTTTGCCGGTTTGAACAATAAAACGCGAAAGAATATTGTTATTCGCGCTTGAACGGTCAAACGTTTCGTGTATCGTCGTCGTGAAATAAAATTCTCATATTAATCCTACGAGAAGGCGAAGTGCCTCGTTCGAAATGCCTTTGGAATTTTTGAGTCGATTAAAAATGTTTATAACTTCGTCGATGATATGACGACAAGATATATAAGTTCGAATTGGATATAAATTTATTGGTTATCATGAAAATCCGTCGAGCAAAATTTTCGAAGCCGGTCTGACGTAATTTTGGTTATCGTTTGATACGACCTGTTTGTAGTATACGTCATTATGTGACAAATTGATTTCGTTGATGGTGTAACATTAATTATTCTAAAACGTAATTTAACTATAAATCTTGGTCAAGGGGAACTAGAACGAAGTCCAAATACGTCATCCGAAGAGTAAAGTTTTAAGAAAGGAGATACCATTAAACAAAGCAGATTCGTCCGCCAATCCGTCAAAACTTTGAGATTGTTTACTTTGGCTAAGAAAATTTAGTTGACACACTTGACAACTACGTATGACCATTATTTCAAAACATCGAAAGAACAACAAGCACCAGTACAAGTAAGTACAAGTGGCAACTGTGAAACACCTATAGAGAATATGGCATATAATTCAGGTATTCACATATATTCTTGTTAATTTTTTAATATTTTTTACATTACAGTTTTTAATATTACTCTTAATTTTCTTTTTTCTTTCCTTTCTTCATTAATCTCCGATTTCTCTTTGTTCCTTGCAATTAAAGAAATGAAAGTATGTTATCTCGAGTATATAAATTAATTTCCGGTATTACCGGCGAACAAAATTAATCGTAATATCTATAAGGTTTATTGATCTTTCTCATATTTCTCTTTTCTCTAACTATCATGTATGTTTTATCTTTAGTATTGTTCATGTATAATGGACATGTTCATTATTATTCATATATGATATACATATTCAATATAGTTCATTTTTATGATAAATATATTCAATATTGTTCATATATTATAAAGATATTCATATACATTAAGCATGTTCAATATTGTTTATATATGTATAATAAAGATGTTCAGTATTATTCATATATGGTATATCTGAAAGCCAAAAATTCAATTAATGGCGTTAACATTTTCTTTAACGTTAAATAATAATAGAATTGGATATTGAAAGATTATTTTTAAAACTTATTTTTCTCCAATGATATCGTAACGTTCGTATACATATATAAAAGAATATTGATTACATTAAAATTCTTTTTAAAATATATTTAAAAACGTAACGAGAAAAAATTGCAAAATTTATAAAAGAATAGATTCTATCTTTAGTTTTGATTGAGTTACATATTACAACTAACGAATATCCTTTATATCTCGTTGATAAACTCTTCAAATTAAATTGACATCGTCTATTAAGAAAGTATATGACGTTAATAGACAATACGAGATGTCAGTTTCAACATAGAGAACGACGTTACTGTCGGACGTAAAAAAAGGCAAGTAGAGAAAAAGAATTTGCATAGGATAGTCGAGACGAAAGAAACCGTTTTCCTGGTAGTAAGAGTACTTGGTAATTCGAGCGAGAACGAAGAATAAATAACTTGACTATCTTCGTTACGATATTGCTAGCATTTATCTGGACGAAGCTTTTCTCTATCTTTCTCTTGTTGAAAATCAAGTTCATCAGAGGTAGACAATTAACAAGAGGAGCGAAGCTTCGCTCCTATCCTCTCACGTCGTCGACGGGAGGAAAAGAAAGATAGAGAAAGAACGAACGAATAGTGAGTGTGTGTGTGTGTGTGTGTGTAAAAGAGAAGGAAAATGAAAGAAAGAGAGAGAGAGAAAGAAAGAAAGAAAGAAAGAAAGAAAGAAAGAGAAAGAAGAGGAGGGAAAAAGCTCTCGAGGAGAACATAGACACAAAGAGCCAGGGAATAAGAGCGAATAACGCCTACGCGGAGCTAGTAAATTACTCTTAACTTCTCGGAGGGGTAAAAATTACGGAGTTGTAAGGGCAGAAACCGAGGAGGATTTAAACCGTCCCCTTACCTCTTTCTCCTGGCAGCCTCCGGGGTCGCTCTTCGGCTGGTCCCACCGGCGAAGCCATAATTTTTACGCTATCTGCACAGAAACTACTCTTTGCCACGTCGACTCACCACGAGTACTAACACCACCACTATCACCACCCACTTTCTCCTCCTCATCCAACCCGTTCTCTCGAGAATTCCCCGTTATTTATTTATTTATTTATTTATTTATTTATTTATTTATTTTCTCACTTTCAGTAAGACTAAGTACATACGTTATCGAAACACAGCTGGTGTCTCATCGAGTATCTCCCATTGAGTTTTAGTATCCTTAGACGATGAACGTTCTTCGTGTAATCTTACGAAGAAACACCTTCGTGCTGAACTTCGATCGATCCTTTTTACTCTTTATCTTTTCTTTTTCTTTTTTTTTTTTTCTTTCCTTACGAACGAAGAAATCATTATCTCGTCGATTATGTTCGTAGTAAAATTTTTCTTCTCAACTGACGGCAAAAGCTTTAAATCCTGGTGTTAAAGGAACGCTCGGTTAGTCCTTTAGTTCCATGCGATAAGACAACCGAGTTTTTAATGCCGCATCTCTCTCTCTCTCTCTCTCTCTCTCTCTCTCTCTCTCTCTCTCTCTCTTTGCTCCTTTTTCTGTCTTCCTCTATCTCTCGAAAACGGGAACTCGTAGATTTATACACCTTTTCACGTTCACATTCATTGTACTTAATTCTCGGCAATGTTTGTAATATTCATTCGTAAGGAAATATATTTCTACGATCTATTTACAAGAAAATATAATTCATTTCGTATACGCGCTCTAAACTCATCATCAGTGGAAAATCTCTTCTACTATTCGCGAGTATCATAATTGGATATTTAATCCACTTGATCTTTTTAGAAAGTCAGAATAAGTACCTACCATCCTGTCTATTCGAAATTTTTCTTTTTTCCGCGTAAGGATAATTTTCAATACAATTACCGAGACAATTTAAACGCACGTTTGTTATATCGAAGAAAATTATCGCAGGAAAATCCTTTCGCAATTGCCGGAGGCTCGTCCTGTAACCGGTGGTTAATTGCAATTATGTTCAGGACTTTAATGAGCTCCCGAATGGTTTAGACATTGCGAGCCAACGGACAACAAAAGGTAGCAAAATTCATTGTGGTTCGGGAAAATAATAGTAATTGGAGAACGTCAAGTTCTCTCTAAATTATGAAACTTAAGACAAATTGTTTTCACTCTGTCGCTAATCGGGGAAAATAAAAATCGAGGAAGAAGAAAACGACGACGACGAATCGTTTTAGTGAGGATCATCCGGTAAGAAAAAAGAAAGAAAAAAAAAAGAAAAAGGAAAAAGAGGACGTTGAGGTCGATCCGTTTTCAGAGACCAAATAGTTTCAGAAGCGAATATTCGAGTTCTCCTTTTCCCTTCCGACCCTTAAAGTCGCATCTTCATAAGAGAAAAAGTGCTGCTCGAAGAAGCTCGAATCACGGGAGGAGGTTGACTGGAAGTAACGCTAAAATCGCCCTCTAAATGCTAATTCCTCCATTTTCTCCATCCCACGAAGTCTCGCTCGTAAGATCGTTTCTCCTTACCCTTCTCTCTCTCTCTCTCTCTCTCTCTCTCTCTCTCTCTCTCCCTCTATCTATCTATCTTCTCGCTTGCCTCTTTTCGGCCCGTTCGACGAAGCGAAGCGAAGGACTAGAAGAATTTTACCGTGTCGCCGTGGATATCAAATTATACGCTGTAACGTCGGTTACGGTAAGTTGCGAGCGTTAAAACGCGGAAACTTTACCAATTTACCATTGTGGTACAAGCGAAATCATTTCTCCCTGGGGAGAAAAACAGAGGGTGCAAAAGAGATAGAGACACACAAAGAGGGAAATCGACGCAACGAACCGAAGAGGGTCAGCAAAGTGGTGACTCTGTAGTTGGGTGCAGAGTGCACAGTGGTTACGGTCAATGTTTGGTCGTCCAATGCGAGTCTGACCAAACGAAAATAGCTGGAAACTATCGCGTAATGCAGTGGTGAACAAACTATCAGCATAAATATAAATTATTAATTAAATATATTTTAACAAGCGATCAACTTTTTTCATTACTTTTATAATACAAAATAAAATTACTTTATCGCCGATCTTATATTTAAAGGCGCGTTTAAATCAATTTTCTTATAAAATTTCTCTGCAAGAAAAAAGTTTTCAGGTATAGGATTGCGCACCACTGATGTAATGGAAGGTGAGGAGAAACGGCGGGTCTACGCGACTCCAATCCCTCGTTGCCACTTAACGGTGCGACTCGTTTAATTTCGATTCCGCACGCGCGCCAAGAGGATCTCGATTTATTTTTTTGTTTCTCTTTTTTTCCTCCGTGCTGAAATCATCCTGATTCGATGAGGGGAAAAACTCGCACGAGCGGCGATACTGTTCAGAATTTTTCTCGATACCGTGAGGTCGCAACTTTAGGAAACTTTTTTTCTCGAAAAAAGTTTGTTTATTCTTTTTTTATTCTTTAATGATCGAAAAAGTAAAGTAAAGAAATCACGATAGGTAAGTACTTATCCGATTGACCTGTTAGAAAAAAAAAAAGTCAAGAAGGATAATTCCAAGCTTATTTCTCTTCTCGTTCTTCCTTTTCTTTTTCTTTTTATATTAATTTTTTCTTTAGCTCGTTTGAAGCACAAATAAATTTTGGTCAAATCAAATAACTTGCATTAGTTAAGTAATTTGCATCAAGTTCTGACATATGTAAATATACATATGTTAATAAAGCTGAAAATCGAACTTGTTGTGACGAGACTTTTTTCGCAGGGAAGGTTTATATAAAAAAGCAGATTTTTAAGAGGGAGCCAACCCCCGTACTTGCCTATAATTCTATAAGATAAGCTTTCATATCTGCCGAGAGATAAGAGACGATGCTCTTCCAGCCGATCGAGTTGAGGCAAGCGGATTTATGGAGGAAGCGTATGCGATTGAGAGAGGGAACGACGAGGAAAGAATTGGAGGATGAGGCGAAGAAAGAGAAGAAAGGACGAAGGAAGCTGCTCCTAGTAGCCGATGCTTTCGTCTTGAAAGTACAGATAAAGAAGGCCAAAAGAGAGAGGAACGAGAGAGAGAGAGAGAGAAAGAAAAAGAGAAGGAGAAAGAGAGAGAAAGAGTAGATCAAAGTACATAAATCTTTACGGAAGAAGAATCACGACGAATGCTCCTCAAAACGTATCGCTTTTCTTTCATTTGATTTATATATTTGCCTCGTTAAAATGGTCCGTCGGGTAATCCGAAACTTTTCCCGTGGCTTCTTTTCCGTAGCTTCCTTTCCATGGCAAGCCGGGTATCCGGTGGCTTGGCAAACACTTTGTCAACGACCAAAGCGAACAATAGCTTCAACCAGTAGAAAATACAATAGCATTTCGAACGTTCGAATATCGAGAATTTTCAAGCTTTAGAGAAATCTATAATATTAATATTCGCTTGTGATAATTGGGATAAGGTCCAATTTTGCAGGGTTTCATGTTCAGAAAATTCATACCACGTAGACCGGCGACATATTTCAACTTTATTCGTCAATTCTGTTTGCACCGTAGTGGACAGATATGTAGAAGCAGTTCGTGCTCGAGTATATCAGAGCTTTAATCTATTCATTTGCGACTGTTCACGAGCGACAGACTCGGCCATGTGAGAGCGTGCACGTGCATACCTATATAACGAAGAAGCAAACGGCAGCTACGGAGAAGGGAGCTGTGAATCCAATGTGAATGCATGCGCATGCCGTTACGAAAGCTCCCAGGATAAAGCTTCGCTTCTCTCTCTCTCTCTCTCTCTTTCTCTCTCAGTCTCTCTCTCTCTCTTTCTTTCTCTCTCTCTTACTATGCACAGTGGCACCATTCGAGCGATATAAGCTTATTTGACTTTGCGGAGGCATAATCCATTCCGCACACTGTGTTCCTTGTAACACGAGGTGGGTTAAAGTATTTCGCGAAGCATTGGCTTCGCGGTATACATTTTCCTGCGCTTTCGTTGCGCGTAATATCGTAAGGTGGGCGGTCCGTGCACTCGCGTGCAGTACTTCGCTTTGTTAGATGAAAGAACGCAGGATATCCCATATCAACATATTTTCGGTGTACGATACGCGTACGCGCATATACGCTTTTATAAGAAGCGAAGGAATAGCTATGCGAGGCTACGATCCTTTTGTTTAAAGCCACGAGGAATCCGACGGTTTCTCGACAAAGCCGCAAGATACGTCGAGAAATTTCTTTCTACTATATACACACGCGTGTATATAGTACGTGTATGTACTAATGCACGTATGTACGTATGAATGTATATGTATGTATATGTATGACTTACATAGCTATCTACCTATGTAGCTATCTACCCATCGTCCTTCGTAGTCGTCTTACCGACTACCCCAAACTATTTTATTACCAAGAAATATTATCCTTACGGGTTATCTGGTCGATGCGACCCTCCTCTCGACCGTTATCGTCATTCATCGTCACGTTTAGTTTAGTTATGTTCTTCCCTTATTCTGCTTAGGTGTTAAGAACATCCGGAACCATTTAATTTGACATAAATGCTACACGATTATATTATTTTTACTAAAACAGTCCCGTCAGTTTCCGACCTATTAAGTATACGCTAATAATAATTCATCGAAATCCTAATTAGGTCATATAGAAGTCTTAAAGGAATTGCGAAGAAACTTGCTAAGTATCGTGTTCTTGTTTCTGAAAGTTTCTCTCCATTGCGAAATCGTACAACGTTGAAAACGATAACTGGGGCGAGTCGACTGTAGTTCGTAATTATAAAGTTTATCTATGGATTCTCATTTAATGCACGGCTATCATCCTCCGATTGTCCGCATGTGATCGTGAGGAACGTTTTTTTCGATGAATGATCGAGGAATTACCAAAAGTAATACCAAAAGAAATCAAACGAGTATGTGTGTGAGAGAGAGAGAGAGAGAGAGAGAGAGAGAGAGAGATTCTATAAAATCGCAATTTTTTACGTTAATAGCCGGAAGATCGAACGATTAAAAGAGCAGGTCGAATTAAAACCGCGCTAGGTATTCTAGAATCTAGATCGATCGGTACGAAATGTCGAAGAACGAGAAAGTCGCGAGAATGGCAATTACGCATGCAATGGAATTTGAATTGGAAATTGTGCCGGATAAATTAATCGTAGGTAGGTAGGTAGGTAGGTAGGTAGGTAGGTAGGTAGGTAGGTACCTGGTGAATCGAGTTTGTGTAAAATTAGAACAGACTACGAAACTAGTAATTTTGAATCAAGAAGAGCTTTCCAGGCGATTTCTATGCGACATTTCTCTATAATAATTAAATATAATTATTTATAGTTGCACTCTAATCAAATTGATTCGTGTCTTATTGAATTATAGAATATATATACGTATATGTTCAATCGATATCGGTTAATAAAGAAGAAACATCAATCGATATCAGGTTTGTCGTCGTATTTTGAGGCGACGTAAACGAAAGTAAAAAAAGTGATGAAAGAGAAGGAGAGAGAGAGAGAGAGAGAGAGAGAGAGCATCCAATAATTCGAATCTACAACGTGACAATAGGCCTTTTAGTAAAGCTTACTTTTTATTGTATCCTGCCTCGTTACCAGGATAAAATGTATTTTATCGAGGCTATGTTACACGTGGCATGTACATGCACACTCACGTTGTTCGTTCGAATCTAACAAATAAAATAAAAAAGAAAAATTGTGCGAGAGAAAGAAATAGCTACATTGAGAGAAATAGAGAGAAAGACAAAGACAGAGAAAGGGAGACGAAGGGGTGCCTGTGGTTTGGTTGGATCACAAAAAGCTTCGGCGATACGAACGATGGGAAAATCTACGGAGTAGCTACTGCGGATGGACGGAGATGAAATCAATGGATAGATCGTGGGCAACGGCGCGTGATGTATGCAACGTAGCTATAACGCTCGCGTATTCGCGTGTACCGAGCGAAGAATTTAAATGGGAACGCCACAATACTGCTACTGTTGCTGATATCGTTTCTCTCTTGTTGCAACCATGTTGCTTTCGAAAAAGGTACGAAAAAGTATTGTAAGTATTGTAATCTGTCTGAAATCAAGAGAGTAAAAATGAAAGGGATAAAGATAAAATGTGTTTTAATCAAACTTCGACTTCATCAAAATTTATCGATTTAAGGATTTAGGTATTTTCTTTAACGATTACAAACTGGTTATCTCGTTGTTTTACTACCTATTAAGAATGTTAATGCTGATAATATAGCTGGACCAGTAAAAATGAACGAGAAAGAATGGATATGGCGGGAATGTCAATTCGATCATAATTTATGTGTCCTTTTGAACGGTGATATTTCATGATTAAACGATAGAAACCTCGGTATACATCTAGACGTAGGTAGATTTGGTAGCATTGGTGTTTGTATTAATAAAAATCGGATAAAGGCATTACTAAAAAAAAGAGAGAAAGAAAAAGAGAAAGAAGAAGAGAGAGAGAGAGATTCGTGATACCGTACAGAGATAACTTTTAACGCGAAATCGTTCGACCGCTATCCGCAAAAATAGAGGACGTGTAAATCCGACACGGCTGGAGAGATGCACGCGCTTTGAACGTGCACGTTTAATCAAACCTTTTTGCGTATGCAAATGAAATTGAATGCGCTCAATGAAGCAGACCTTCGTGCGCTGGTTAAATTATTAAACGAATTTTCATTGACGAATTATTGTTGAGCCCATGCCTCGTGCCTTATTATTTCCTCATTACCGCGACACGCAGCTGCGGTTATCTTTATTAATACGCTTTTAAATACTTCATCGGTGTTAATGATGGAATTTGATAGGATCGATATTAAATTTGATCGTTCGTTGATCCACTATTTCTTCTTTTTTTTTTTGTATCGACTTTTCATTTGTAATTCATTTGGAAGATCTTTCATTTGAAATATTATGTTAGAATAATATCGGTAATAAAAATCAGATTGAATAACATTTCATGAATAAATGCGTACGATTTTGTCCAGCCGATATCGATTAGACGATGTACGGCTAATTAGTGTTCGGACATTCGATCGCGACTCGATTTAAAAGAGAACATTGGTAGATTCACTGCGACATTTGCATATAAACTACTTGCGCAAGATTCGTTCAATTTAGCTGCGTCGTATTAGTCGGAATGAATTACAAATATTCATCCTATACGTATTGGTGGAAATCAAATTGGACAATTCTAGATAGTCGAGGCTAGATAGAAGAAACTGTTTAATAAAAATATTTCATTCGGTATCTATCGCTGTCTGTAGAAAATCAAAATGATATTGGCCATCAGTCGTAATCATAACTTCACTTTGCAGGGCCGCTTTCTAAAATCAAATTTTTTCCCTTATGAATAGACTTGTGATTGGTCATACTCTTTGTGCTGACTTGGAAGTTTTCCTTCTCGTTTCGAGGCTGCCCACATCGAATTAATTCGATTTCTGGTTCTCTCTATGCGCGTCAATGATACCTATCCTTTTCTCTCTCTTTCTCTCTCTCTCTCTCTCTCTCTCTCTCTCTCTCTCTCTTTGTACGTTTTTTCTCTCTAGTGGATCCACAGAAATCATGACCTTTACAATTTGATTACGCCTGGGAGATCGGCCTCCCTTGCCGTTCGTTTTTTTTTCCTAGCCCCACAATTTTGCCTAACCACGTTCCGATCAGACGATTCGATATTTCCAGATTGACCGACGAAATTACAGCCGATTTCCCAGGATTGCAATTTCCAACCGACTTCTATCCGAATAACGTCTATTAATTTTAGCTGAACTAATATTCGAATGCACGGGATCGCATCTCCCTCTTCTCTCTCTCTCTCTCTCTCTCTCTCTCTCTGTTTCTATTTTTTTTTCTTTTTTTAACGCAATTTTGATAGTAGAATCGGAAAAAAGTAGGAGGGAGAAAGAATATGGGTACAACGAAAAAATAAGGTATTTGCTTGATAATCCCATAGACTGTTATATGATCGCGTCGAATACGAATTTGCCATGCTCGATTGCGAAAAAATCTTTTTAAGTTTTTTCTACCTACATCTTTCGTCTTTGGTATTATAATCAACTTACATATATATGTACTGATGCCCGCATTGGAAATCAATTTTCATCGAAACTAAACGCGCGAATCTGTAATCATTATTAATATAGGTAAGGTAATGAATGTTGGAAAGGGGATAATTTGATCATTCAAGTACAGTGTTAAATTATACAGTACGAAAAAATCTCGGTCACGTAGACATTCTTCTCGATCGAGCTTATGTGTACGCTCGCGTTTTAACCTTCGGAAAATGGGAAAAGGTCAAATGGTAAGATGAAATCGTGCATTGTTAGCGAGAACAGCTATTGCAAAAGTTCCAATGTTAATCGTATGACGTAAAAATCATTTACGAATAAATTTCTAGATGTTATTCGTTACGTCGGATATATATTTTATATTAATAAAATTATCAATTTTGTTATCGTACACGATAGATTAATAATAACACATCTAAAGATAATTTATAGTTCACGATAAGATCTCGTCTATGTTCCAAATATTGAAGGACGAATATACAAAGTCAATCAACTTTAAAATGGTGAGTCATTTCAAGGCTTCACATTCAATTTTTGTCTAGCCGACCTCGACGAGTCGTTGACACCTCGCTTATATTGCGATAGACGTTTCTATTTAGGCACTCGAACATCATGGTCTATGTGTTATTAATCAGGAAGTCTTTTATTTACTTTTTTAGCAACAACGTCGTTTCTTTGATAAAAACTTCATGAATCTTTTCTCTCTCTCTCTCTCTCTCTATATATATATATATATATATATATATATATATATATATATCTTTCTCTTTTATGTATATATTATAAAATCACACTTAATTATTCATTTTGCTAAATCCAATGGACACTTTCAATTTCACACTTAACGTTTTGTTATCGAAATAAACGACGTTCGTGCGTTACCTTTAGAAAATCCTCGGTAGCAGCCGTTTTCGTCGAGAAGATGATTCGTTGAGATAATACGATTAACGAGCCCTTCCTTGATAAATGAGGGCCGTGCCAAAGCGAACAGTCGATATCGATTCCTTGCTACACCTATAATGTCATACCTAGGGACACATTTTTCGAACTTATCGAAAGAAATGGTGTTCACGAATTAGTGATTCGTTCACTCAATTTTCGATTAAACTTTAATAAAGAGAATTTGATAATTTATATCAATCGTTTATATACAACTTTTAAAATATATTTAACAACAATTTTTCATGCGTTATGGAATAAGTCGTAAAAGAAAAAAAAAAAAAAAGAACGAGAACAAATACGAGAGCAATTAAATGACTCTCATGTATGTATATGTTTTATTTGGATGTAGGATAAACTTGGTGGGGATGTAAATGAAGAGGGGATATACATTGAGGGACAAACGTGCACGATACGAAGGCAGTCGAGCTCGGATAGTCAAGGAGACAAGACGTCTCTTCGATAACGCATTAACTGTCAATATCGATAACGACGTCAATGATATCTCGTATGTCTCTATGGACATAGGACGCTTGTCGTCGATGCACGTTGCATAATATTCATCGATCGATCGTGAATTCATTTTATTTCGAAATAAGAGCGGTATATAATGCATTTACATGCTAATTAATTATAATGAGAATCATAACTGAAAGAGAGAGAGAGAGAGAGAAAGAGGGAGAATTTAGTAATAGACGTGTTTACGCTACAAACGAACAGAGAATTATAACTACGTTAATGCGTTTATATTTCACTTGAATAAACTTTAATATATTCGTTCTTAATCCAACTTACACATACAGAAATACTCATCGTACGTGAACAGGAAGATCAACAACGAATTCGTACGTCGTACAGTTGCAATTTCTATTTTGTGTATATAACACAAAGGACGATCGTTGTTCAGTTTCCTCCCGAGGAAGTAATTTCGAATTACGTGTACTCTACTTGGCGGTTCAAAACTTTTCTACAGTCTCTTATGTACGCAAGAAGCTGTTTAAGAAACTCTAGGAAAATAGACTTTCCCTGCGGGATGTAGGTTAAAGTGTTATCATACGAGGTAGTAAACTTACACAACCAACAGAAATTCCTTCGAGCGATATTTTTTTTTTATCTTTCCCACGAGTAAAGGGAAGTACCAATAAATAAACTGCTCGCAATCTAATCAATCGAATATATTAATCTTTTTAATTTGGTAAAAGAGCTCTGTAAACATTCGATTTTAATTTTATATTTTATATTATGCCTCACAGATAGATACTAAAGTATCAAAAGAAAAAAAAAGAAAGAAGAAAGAAAGAAAAGAAAGGAAGGACACTAAAAATTTGTCGAACGTTATTAGTCAATCGAGAAATATTGATCCTTCAATAACGTAAGTTCTACTTACATACACGTGACCGGTTATGCGATCACAAAGAGCACGTTATTATGTAGGAACATATAACGTCATGGTGAAGGACATTGTAGGATTTCCGCATCCGTCCTGTAAGCCTCGATCTTCCCCTCTTTTTTCAAAGATCGTACACGCATACGCTCGACATAAACTCACTTATAGATTGATCGCCTCGTCACTGTTTTAGCGACAACCGGGTCAAGTTCGTCTCAAGCCGCGAATACTTTAGTTTAAACGTTGAGAGTCACACGGAGTAAAAGTAAGAGTAAGAGTAAGCGAGAGAGAAAGAGTAGGCGAGAAAAAGAGAAAAAGAGGGATAGACTGAAAGTGAATGAATATCAAAGAGAGAAAGAAAGAGAGTGAAAGAGTAGATGATGGAAGCTAACACGAAGGTGGTGTCACTCAAGTGAGAAGAAGGAAGGCATTAAAGAGAAGATAGAAGAGGAGGAGTGGGAGGAGGAGGAGGAAGAGAAGGAGGAGGAGGAGGAGGAGGAGTCCTTCGTTATATTAGCATAGCACGAGAGAGCAAGACGCGTTGCGTTAGCACGCTCGTATCACAGTACAAAGAGTGGGTCAAGTTCAACAGAACGTGGGTGAAGCAACACACGGTCGAGCGACTCTCACTTTCATATTCCATTTGTAGTTACGTGCAGGAACGGTTGCACGTGCGTTCATCGCTCGTGAATTTTCATATTACTCGAGAACGTAACTTAAAAGGCAAAAGATTTCATTCCGCATGAATTTTAAAATATCATCTATTACGTACTTACCTTGTTATTACGTTCTTACTACAAATTTTTTTCTTTTATTTTCTTAATTTTAATCTTATTATTAAGTCATTCGATATACAAGATTTGACATTGTTATTATCTATTATGAACATATATTTATATGTCTCTGTATTTCGTCGTTTATATTATATTTCCTCTATGTCCTCTGTGCATAAATATATATATATATATATATATGTATGTATGTATGTATGTATGTATGTATGTATGTATGTATGTATGTATGTATGTATGTATGTGTGTGTGTATGTTTATTTTTATAATAAAAGTATCCATCTGTACGTTCGATGAAAACAGAAAAGAACGATCGATCGAAGAGAGAGAAAAAGAAAAAGAAAGAGAAGAGAATAGAAAAAGCAAATGACAACAAAAAAAGAAAGGAACAAAAGAGGAAGAGACCAAACTTGTTTTGATCGGTGATCGCGGAGTCAAAAGAACACGGCTACAAAAAGCTTTCCGATAGCGTCACCCTGTCTATGCCGGCGATCCTAACACATTGTATAGTATGTACCTAGTATATATGTATATGATCGTCGTTCGTCGTTCGTCGTTCGTCGTTCGTCGTTCGGTCAAGTACACCACGCTCTACATTTTCCACGTCGGTTTCGATCCTGCGGGCTATATTTTTCCATCGGTGCGATCGCTTCGAGGCGAGGATCAGCTTCGAGTGATAGATAAAACGACTCAAATTAGAGATACGCTACCGAAGAAAAGAAAGAAATCGTCGAGCACACTTCAAGGTGATCACCACGAGGTTCTCTCATATCTCTCGAACACGATTTTAATCATCGCGCGACCGTGATCGAATTTTATTTTTACGATATTCTCTCGTCGAACTGAATTTTCGTCTGCCTTTACAAAAAACGAAATAAAAAATAGAAAAATAAAAAAAAAAAATACCATTATTTCGTTCACGATCTGTACAATTTTTGAAATGATATTTCATTAAATACGTTCCACTTGATATCATTAATACCGAAGAGATTATTATCACTCGTTAATGATCAAAATAAATGAGGAGGTACATTAATTTAATTACAAAAGACAAAGCGAAACGTCTAATTACGTATCTTACTTAAGTAGAGTGTCAAAAGAAGGGAAGGAGCTTCTCCGAAACTCGTTTCTTTTCATTCTCGTAGAGTTTCGAGCTTCCCAACGATGCATCTCGTTTGCGAATAAATGCAACGGCTTTATACGAAAGAAGAGATTCTATAGAAACGAATTTAAGAGGACGAACTGAGACGATATCACGCTTCTAAACGGGCACGACTCTTTATGCACGGTCTCGAACTTAAATGATATACATAGATACATTTTGTCGGGGAAGAGAAGAGGTAGTTTCGACGGTTCCAGTGCACCTCTGTAAATTCGCACAATAAAATATCATAAATTCATTCAAACAACCGATAAACTCGTTCCTTATTTTCCTCTTTCTCATAGTCAATTCTCAAGCAAACAAGAATAGTTGGCAAAATTCAAAGCTTTTACCTTTGACGCGTTCAGCAAGTATATATATTCTGAGTTTAGGCGTCCGTTTGACGATAAATAAATTGGAAACACCGACGACAACATTTTTCAGCTTGAATTTTATCGATTTTATATATGACCGCAAGACAAATGTAAAAGAAGAAAAGATGAGAGAACAGAAACTTGTCCTTCGGACCTCGATCGATGGGATGATGTCAGTAGGGCACTAGTTCGAAGGTTTATCTGATTTCTGATCTCTATGCGAGATGAATTCCAAGACAATCGTGAAGTACTTCTTTATATTCATAGATGTCTTTTGCTTTCAATGTAATTCTAATCATTCGCGATCGGACCAACGATCTAATGCGTTCGTTTCACGCTTTTCACGTAATAATATCGATTTTTTTAATGAATGGCTGTGAGAGGAATTGAAATCATCGAAAAAAATATTAAAAATTGTACGCCTGTTTTATTCATTATCAGAAAAGAAAGAGATAGAAATTCTTTTTTATCTTATCTTCTTATCTTATCATCGAGAAGAAAGAAAATCGTCGATAGAAGAGAAAAGAAAAAAATTATTTGAAACATTGTCGTTAATCGTTTGTCGCTAGTTATTAGAAAAAGAAAAAAGAAAAGAAAAGAAAAGAAAGAAAAAAAGATAAAAAAGAAAAGCAAAGGAGAAACTTTCTGATTCGTTTTCTTCAACGCCAATAACATTTCGATACATATTGTAATGATATTGGAACATGATCGGACGAAAAGATGTCAACATAACTGATATTACGACGTATCATCAGGAAATGTAGTCAGTAGGAGAATTTCCACATAGTACGATTATCCTATCCGACTGTCACGGCGATCATTCCTAGGTACATAATCCGATTGGAGTTTGCCGATGACAGGAACGTTCTGCGGAGCGTGCGCGTACACAAGATGTGATTACGGGCGATGAGCATGTTTATTCAACGCATTGCTCCGTCATAGTTCGGTCAGTCGACGAAGGATTTCAAATCGCGACCATATGATTTAATACTTTGATAATCTCCTTGACGTTGCATGTTTGATCTGAAAGGACCCTTCCTGTATCGACGTAAATTCTCGTTTACTTGTTAATCTAATTTTCGTTGTTTATTTTATTTTTTAATACTATTCTACACAAAAATTTTCGTACAGAAAATATATATATATGTATGTATGTATGTATGTATGTGTGTATGTATATATGTATGTATGGATATCGTAGACTCATAAATCAAGTTTGCCCTATATCGAGAGCAAAAGCAAGAGAGAGAGAGAGAGAGAGAGAGAGAGAGAGAGAGAGAGAGAGAGAGAGAGAGAAACAAGAAAATTTTCCTTGGACCCTCGAATATCGGCACCGCGTGTATTCTACGTGTATTCTGTGCCACATAAAGTTCGAGCGAGGGTGAAAATTTATAGACACACGAACGGGTGCGGCTTTGAGAAGGCTATCGGAGATCGATAGAAACGCGTATCGTCATGATGCCGATGTCACATCGGAAGGGGCGAACGATTTTCCAGATGTACTTTCGATCTACTTTTTCGAATAAATAGATATATAGATAAATGAAAGAAAAAGATAGAGGAGTATCGAAACGCAACGGAGTGTGTTGTATTATCCTTGACAAAAAAAAAAAGGAAAAGAAAAGAAGAAAAAAAACGTAGAAGAAAAAAAAGTAAAGTTACACGTGGACCTTGCATTTTATCGGCTTAAACGAGTCTCGCCGCGTTGAAGGTAGCACCGCCATTTTATCGATGCCGACGAATGTCGGATGCTCGTCGCTCCAAGTTCACGGCCCGTTAAAGATACATACGTGTACCTACGCGAGAAAAAGAAAAACAAGAAGAGAAGGTGGAGGAGGACGAGGAGGACGAGGAGGAGATTACCACGTATAAAGAAGCAGCAATGTCGACGAGTCTGCAACACTTTTTGATTGTCCGCCATCGACAAAGCTTCTCGCGTTCGAGTTTTCTCTTCTTCTTCTTCTTCTTCTTCTTCTTCTTCTTCTTCTTTTTCTTCTTCTTTTTCTATATTTCTTTGTTGTCAACGTCATTGTTGTTGTGCTTTCAACCCCTTCGAGAGAAGATGGACGTTCCTTCGTTCCTCGTAATTTGCACGCTTCTTGGAACTTTCTCGCGAACTGTCGCCATCGAATATAATAATCGTGAGTATACGATTGCGTGAAATTATTCTTTGATTTTTAATAACGGTATCACGTTTGATAAAAATCCTTTTTCTTAGTGATATAAATCGAAGTAGAAACAAGTCGAATATTTTTAATACTTTTGTACAAACAACGTAAGATAATATAGTTTTAATTTATATAATCGAAGTGGCGCTAGGCTTGATACGAATTTAAACGAAATCAAAAATGTTCGACTTAAAAATGAATATCTTCGTAAATGAAATACATTTGAAAATTCACTAGCGTTAATATTTTGCAAGGACATTAGATCATATTGTCTTCTTTTATTATATATTTATGTCGGCAAAGAGAAAAAAAAGGAGACATGATATTTCTTAGAAGTATAATTAATTTTATTAAAAAAATTCGTTATCCGATCGACTCGTTCCTTTTTCCTTCACTTTTCTCAGAGAGCCTCTCAAACAAGGATTGCTCTCCCTCTTTCTTTTTCTCTCTCTTTCTCTCTCTTTCTTCTTTCTTTCTCTTTGCTCTTGACATCACAATTTATTTTCTAACAAGCCGTTATTCCTTGATTAACGTTAACTTGACGAACGAACTAATTAAATCGCAGCGTATTTATTTATCTTATAGGACGTAATCTTCGTTTCTATCGATAATAATATGCGTGAAAGAATCAAAGAAGTATATATATGAGGACAAATGTGTGTGTGTGTGTGTGTGTGAGAGAGAGAGAGAGGGAGAGAGAAAGAGAAGAAGTATAAAAAAAAAGAAATTGAAAAATGTTGTAACGAAATTAGCTTCGTAAGGTGCCGAATACGCGTCCGAACTAGATCAGACCACGCGCGGAATTTCAATTTAGCCGAATTCGCGTAGTTTATCCTCCAAAAAAAGATACCAAGTTCAGTAGACCAAGATATATACGAAAAGTTGTTTCATTTAAGTTACCCGAGTAAGGTAAACGATCTAACGAGCTTCGCATCGCAACGTTGCACACAATTATCACGCGCGCGTATAAAGGAAAACAAGCACCTCGAGAAATAGAGAAGAACCACCCTCTCGAGTGCTCTCATTGAGCCCTTCATATTTTTTATTGCATGCAATCTTATCGATTCCTGAAAAATACATACTTACATGTTTTTACGTTCAACGAGAAATGGGAACGATACGCTCAATTTTAGCAAACATACTTACATACTTATATTTCTTAGCGAATTATCTTGCATTTTTTAATAGATGTAAAGAAATTAGTATTATTTGAAATAGGTATTAAAAAAAAATTTTTTTTCATATCATATGCATACGAGATCATACGTAACGATTATACTTTTGTGGTGTCAATGTCACCTATACACTTTTAATACGAGGAAGCAAGGATTTCGGCAAACAATGAGTCATGTTACGAAGTAAAGATAATTCCGCTCTTCATGGACACGAGTGCATGGCGGAAGGTAGGTGCGACTAAAATAGGAAAGAATGATTTGGCAACCTTGACAGAAGTCGAAAGTCATAGAAGACCTCGTGAGAGCATCGACTTTGCTCGCTTTTGTCAATGACCTTTTCAATGTCTCTATTCGTTGACGGACACATTGCGAAAAAGGTTTTTAACCTCTGACGCAAGCTTTTCTATTTGTTTTCTATTCGGTAATCTATTCATTCTCTCTCTCTCTCTCTCTTTGTTTTTTTTAATATTAACATATCGTTTGTTTAAGTTTTTCTTAAACGCATACTCGTATACACATTTCAACGATATCATTTTTATCGCTGTCTCGTGATATTTATAAAGTGCAATTAAATCCGTTAATTCATTCGTCTTTTTTTCTCTCTCAGATTTTGTTCGTCAAAACCTTGACTTATGCTTAACAAATAAAAAGATGAAACGTTCAAATATAAAGTTTAATACTTTAATTCTCACTAATGAGAAAGAATATGCATAAGTTGTAAAATAGAAAACACATATCGTTCGTTCGCAAGCTCCTATTTTCGTTTCAAGTGATTACTGAGATTATTATTTTCGAGTAACACACCAGCATTCTTTAATCTTTAATTTTATAAGGGCGTTTCCATACTCGCTTAATGAATGTTTTAAAAATGCATGTCTATTAATTTATTAAGTGAAATATTAATAATGAAAAGATTACTTATTGAATATGCAAATTATTCGTATGAAACTAAAGAATTTTATTTAACGATGTGATCTTCCTTCGTTAGAAATTCATTCTGCTCCCTCTGTCTATCCCTTTCCCTCTCATATTCCCTTTGAAGAAATAAAATATCATTTGGAAAAAAAAGAGAATATCCAATCGACTCTCAGATCGATTTTCATCGCGGATTCTACCGATGACAAAGCTCTTATAAACGGCTGCCCTAGTAATCCGTAACTCTTTTCACCGACATGTCTGTAGGATAAATTTTCAAATACAAAGATGACAAAGAAAAACGAAGAAAAAAAGGGACGGAGAGAAAGAGAAAGAGAGAGAGAGAGAGAGAGAGAGAGAGAGAGAGAGAGAGAAGAAAGAGTATCTGAGAAGAATGAAAAGTGTTCGATATCTTTGTAATATATCAAACGAGTGGAGGGTGACGAAAACTCTTCCTCTCCTGCATAGAAAAGAGAAAAAGAAAAAGAGAGAGAGAGAGAGAGAAAGAGAGAGAGAGAGAGAAAGAGAAGAAGAGAATGAAGAGAGGTAGAGAATAGTGTAAGCTATAGCACCAGCATATTATCATGACCATGTTGAACCTGCTTCTGACATATCTATTACGCATTACCAAATAGAGACGACTTCAAATTCTATGCGTCGCTTCCCTTCGTGGCCCTTTCGCTTCCGTAAAGGATAGATAGAGAGAGAGGAAGAGAAATATACATATACACATATAGAGAATATATATATATATATACATGAACATATATATATATATATATATATATATATATAGAGAGAGAGAGAGAGAGAGAGAGAGAAAGAGAGGAGAGAGAAGAGAAAGAGAAGGGATGGATGAAGGGAGCGGAGATCGAGAAGAGGAGAAAGGACGAGGAGGATCGAGCTGGAGCAGACGTAGAGGTCCAATTAATCAGCCGGGGCGTGAAACGAGAAGGGCCGAAGGTTAGAGGAGGAGGATGAAGAGAAAGGGAGGAGGAGGATCGGAGGAGGTACTGTCGCAGGGATTGCGCTGACAGATCCGTCGTATTTATCCCTATCTGTTCGGAGCATTAAATTCGTGCGACGCCAGTGGCCGTGCCGGCATAGCTCCAAGAGAGAGAGGCAGAGAGAGAGAGAGAGAGAGAGAGAGAGAGATTCTCTCGAGCCGGTTAACATTCCTGTACGCGTCGATTCAGCTTTCAATTAAACGCGAACGATCGAGGTAGGTACGCAGCTCTTGAATCTAACGGCGAGTGATACTACGAGCTTTTTCGAGGACCGCTTCGAAACGTTTCGTTTCGAGTTCTTGTCTTTCCCATATCTCTCTCCCTCTCTTTTTTCTCTCTCCTCCTATCTTTTTCTGTTTCTCTTTTTCTGTGTTTCTACATATATTGTCTTGTGAACTTATAGACTCTTTCAATCCAAAAACCGAAAGACGGTCAACTAATGAAAACTAACTTTTACTCATGAATTAATTCGTACGTAATTGATGTTTCTTTTAGAAAAATTTGTATTGGATCATTGCAAAAAAGATTGGAAAGCTTATAACGACCTAAAAGCCAGTGGATCGTAAAAGTTTAATGGATTAGTTTTCGGAAGATTAAGCGAAAATTACAAAACCGTAGTATTTATCGGAAAGCAAAAAACGATGCTCATACTTTTGTATGTACGGTTAAGCAAAAATTGTATAGTTAGCAAAATATCTTGGATAGATATCGTATAGTTAACAAATGTACAGTTAGCAAAATTTCTTGGATAGATAATTACAACGCAAATACGACATTGTTGTGAATTTTCAAAGATACGTACTTTTAGATCGCACGTTAACAATTGATTTTGTTCGATTAATAGATAACCAGACTATGTACGCACGTAACTATCTACCTACGTATGTACGTACATACGTAGTACATATTATTGGGGGAAAAACTGGCTTTGGAAAAAAGGCTTTCATGGTTGTTATCGAGTTCAATCACGTTTCGCACACGTTTTTCAAAACAGAAGCCGATTAACGCGAAGGATTGAATGAACGAATGCATGAAAATTGAGCGTCGACTGAAAAAGGAAAGAAAAAATAAAAACAGCTTTATGAATTTTTATTCGCACTCGATAACCACGCATGTTTGATAATAACTGTCGAATGAACAGGATATTATAGTTGTGTGAACATAGAGATCGAAAAGAAAAAGAATTTCTGAAAATTTTTTAATTTATTCGACTGCCTATCTAGCGCATATCAATTCTCTCCCTCTCTCTCTCTCTCTCTCTCTTCTTCCTTTTAGTATTTAGGATAAAGGTACGATACGAGTGGAATAGCACACGATCGAAAATGGAATTCGTCAGGCAATCGATCGGTCGATTATTACATTCGTAGTCGCAAGGATATACACACGCCACCGGAGATTTATCTAATGCACTGGGAATTACCTGTTGATTCTGTGCACGAGAACATTTTCTTTCTTTTCTTTTATCTATTTTTCGATGCAAACACGTCAACCTAATTCATTTTGCGCGGACTCGATCGAGAAGTACATTTTATAAGACCGACATTTCCATCTACATTTCAATGCTCTTCGAAATCCCTTTCTTACTATTCTCTCAATTAACATAAAAAAAATAAAACGCATGTGTGAGAAGAAAAAGAGAGAGAAAGAAAGAGAGAGAGAGAGAACGAAAAAGATGGACGGGAATTAACGTTAAAAGAAATTAAAGCTTTGTTCGTAATTATTTAATATCGTTCACCTAGGCACTGTCTGTTATCTCGGAGACTGAACGTACCGTAATAACCGGTGTTCGTTCGTTCCATCGTTCGTTCGTTCGTTCATTCGTTCTTTCGTTCGTTCGTTCGTTCGTTCCGACGTAAGATGGATTCCAGAAAAGAAAAAGAAGCCGAGAGATTACCAGGGTAGAGTCCATATCCGCAAGGAAAAGTTTTGCAATCAATCAGAATTACCGTATCCGTTATCCGTAAGGTAAGGTCAGTAAATGCAGTGCACGGAAAAGTTGGAACGTAATTTATTTTTTCTCTTTCTTCTTCCTTTCGCTCTCTTTCTCTCTCGGTCTCTGTCTCTATCTCTGTCTCTGTTTCTCTTCCTCTTCCTCTTTCTCTCTCTCTCTCTCTCTCTCTCTCTCTCTCTCTCTCGCGTGTACTATGCTCTGTAATATCGAACGTAATGTCATCCCTTTATCTATCCTCACCGGAATCGCAGCAGGAAGTAGCTAACCGATCGCGGACACGTTCCGGACATTAATCGTCGAATTGCAAGGAGGCGTCGAACGATCGATGCTCGTCGAGTTTCGTGCGACAGATTAATATCGATGTGAAAAATCGAAGGACCTTATATACTTTCAAACGATCCTAGCTCTGATCCGATTTGTTTAAAAGTATTCGATAAAATTCTTTCTTTCCTTTACGCTTATCGACAATTTTCACGATCGTAAATCCGTATTAGATTATTTTCTTTTCTTCTTTCTTTTCTTTTCTTTTTTTTTTTTTTTTCTTTTTTTTCATCATTTTTCTTATTATCCTGTTCGTTATCCATTTTAGATAAACGAGACAAGCTAAAGCAACGAACCGAAGAAGTAATTACAAAAACCCGACTAAGATATTAGTTTGTTTTAACAATGTACAATTGAATTTTCTCAGATAGAAAAAAAGTATTACTCGTGAGAGTAAGGAATGGAAGATACCGTAGAAAGTCTAACTAACTTTTTATTCTATTTTGGAGGTAGAGGGAAAGAGATAGAAAGAGAGAGAGAGAGAGAGAGAGAGAGAGAGAGAGAGAGAGAGAGAGATAGCTGAAACTAATGATGCGAACGCTAATTAGCTGGTACGGAAATAATATCTCGCCGATGTTAGAGTAAACGTAGCTTAGAACGAAGGCATTAAAAAGTTTCGTATTAACGCGACGGCTGAGATGTTATTTAACTCCTCTGAATTTTCGGTTTACGCGTTGTTCCGTGCTAGGGGGACACGCTTGAATTCATTTCGTAAACGAGTTCATTAAAAAAGTCTAATTAGAATATTTTCACTTTATTCTTTGTCATTCGCTAAAAATAAAACAAAAATTAATATTCTTAAATTGCGTATGAAACGTTAATAAAAAGCAGAAATTATTTATTACTATGTTTTTATTTAAATAAACAGATAAAGATCGTCAATATCGAAAATAAATGTAAATTTGGCATCATAACGAAACTCGAGCTCATCGAAACGAGGTCAACCTTAATTAATTGTTATCGAGTATTAACGAGGAAATTTGTATTTAATAATAGTGGCAGATGTCCCGTGCGGTCGTGGGGAAAGCGGAACTCGGACGGCCAGAATCGTTGGAGGTCAAAACGCGATACCACGAGAGTTTCCTTGGTTGGTTAGCATCACGAGAAAAGGTGGCCACTTTTGCGGTGGTACTATACTCAATTCAAGATTCATTCTCACCGCCGCTCATTGTTTGTGCTCGTGAGTAAACATTTTTTTAATTTTTCTTTTAAATGCATGCTTGTTCGATATTCAAAATTACTTGGTTATACGCATCATCTTTTTTTTTTTTTTAATAGAAATTTAATATTAATATCAGATCATTTTTGAAAGCTGTTAACATTACAAAAGATAAAACAGCTCTTTCCATAAAGAACATCGTATAATTTAAGAACGAGATCGTAACCGATATCTATGATTCTTTTCGAAGCTATATAAGCCATCAAAGAGAAGGTTCTTTTTATTTCTTCTTCTTAAATCTTCCTCAACTTCGAATCTACGTATAAAATATAGATATATTAAGGCGAGGAAAGCGTCAGTCGAGTTTTCAAATAACGGATGCAAAATAATAACGGCGAATATATTCAAAAATATTCATAGACGAGCGATCCATTCCCTTTATGGAAGGATGCCCATTTTTCTTTTCGCGAATCTGATGAATACGCCTGATCGCTCAACGATATCGCCTACCTACGCGTTGTTTTATAGAGAGAGAAAGAGAGAGAGAGAGAGAGAGAGAGAGAGAGAGAGAGAGAGAGAGGCAAAATGATAAAAAAAAACGAAAAAAGGAACAAAACTCCCTCGTTTACATATATATCGGCATTGTAACCACTAGTTGTCAATGATAAAATTAGTAACAAAAAAAGAGAGATTTTTGAATACAGGGGGTGGGACTAATCGAACTTTAAAACTCGGACTCGTGCCAATTTGACGGCTGCGGAAAGCCGATATCGAAGATTAGCCATGGCTTACTCGTTGGAAAAAGATACACTATCGTTGTCCAAATTCTTTTTCGGCAAAGTCATTTTTTTTCGTATATTAAAAACCGTTTGTTGTCCACGTTTACTCATTGCTCGATGGTCATTTCGTGAAAAAGAGGGAAACAAAACATAAAAAAGATAAATGTTTCTGATTTTGTCAAATTTACAGATGCGTATTTTTTAACCGCAATTTTAGTCTGCGATGAATTTACAAAAAAAAAAAATTAATGAAAAAAATAATAGTACATCCTCATTTTTCTCAATTCCTGAGGTTCCTCGAGTGTAAATACAAAGAATATAATTGTATTGTATAATGCAGATTCAGCCTCTCTCAAACTCACATACTCACACATACATTCATTTATCATAGTTCAACGTATGCAAACGACTTTCATCCATAACGAAAAAATTTTGTTATAAAATTACGTTTCTCTCGCGTTATTCGCAATAAAATGTAACGAAAACGAATCTAATGTATTTTGCTCGGTGACATGCCATCGGTGTGCACTATAAACAGAGAGGGTGATCTCGTGCGAGCAATTACAAAATATAAATTGCGTACACGGTGAACGCTAAAAACAGGAGCGTTTAATTTATCTTGTTGTACGTTTTATAGCTAAAACGATACCTCTATATTCATCCCTTTGACAATGTATACTATTTTATATCCTAATTTCGATTAAGTTTCGTTTTTAATCGGCTTTTTACACGTCATTATTTAAAAAAAAAAAAAATTACAATGAGTTTTAAACGATCGAAATATTATAGAAAAATTATTTTCTTTCAACGATATTTTTATAACACGAGGTATCCTAAAGTACATACATTGAACGTCGAATCTAATTTCAAAAATTGATGTAGGTCAGAGATATCCTCGCATATCAGTTATAGAAAATACATCTGTGATGTGCCAAGCTAAATTCTAAGAATTTATATAGGCCAACGATATCTTTGATACATATTTATGTAAATACATATCGACATACATATTTATTGATTTATCCAAAATTCATTCAAATTCTAAGAATCTATATAGGTCAGTGATCTTTTTAAAATATATGAAACCTATTAAAAAAAAAAACTATCTGTCATTGAATCAAATTTATGTAGGTCAGCAATACCCTTATATAATATCAAGATTGGTTTATATTGAAAAAGTACTTGTTTTTATTCACCATCTCGCAGAATCGAGTTCTCAGAATGAAAGTAGATAAACATTCACTGTATGTGGTCTCGATAAAATTCATAACTTTTTATTTATTTCGAAGAGGTCAATTTGTCTAGTTTCTTTAAACATTTACTTTTATTAAAGATATATACGAGACTCTATAAGAATATTTGATAATTAAAATATTATTTTGTTTTTAAGACTGCGGATCATAATCGTTGAGTTTTCCGTTCCGAATGGAAAAGCAAAAACGTAAAATGTATTGGCAATTCCCACTTTGGAGCAAGTAATTACAATTCATTCGCTTTCTCGATTGTTAGGATTTTTTATATATTTGAATAGTAAGATGACTTCGTCTGTTGCACTTTTCATTATATCGGGAGATATATCTACCGATACGTATACATATAAAGAATAATCTTTTATCGATCTGAAATACTTTGCTGAAGTCGGGCTATATGCATAACTGTGAATTCAAACGTATGCGCGACGGGTTGTATATTCGGAGAGATTCGAACTGTTAGTTATCGTGTATCCTTCCCGGTCATTGGTCCGAGAACAAAGGGAAAATAGGAAGGAAGAGGATGGAGGGACAACGGATACAACGGGAATGAGAATTCGAGCTCTTGCAGAGAGGGTTGGTGAATGCGCGAGCGCAGAAGCGAGAACGCATTCACTGTTGCGAGCCATGATTGCGTGTAGATTACAGACCATTCGGTAATTGCTAGCAGCCATGCACAAAACGCACCGGCGAGATATCACAAAGAGGTATGGAGCGAACGAGAATTAAGGTGAACGCGAGTAAGTTATTCGCATTGTTGTTTCTCAATCGCGGCGCGAACGAATCAACACCCTATTCAAAAAAATTCGTCGATTTATCTTGTACGATGGTATGAGAATAACTTTGTAAATTTTTCCAAGAAGAAAAAAGTAATCAAATATATTTTTACATTTATACTATTCTGATATATATATATATATATATATATATATATATATATATATTTATATTTATATTTATATATGGGATGTGTGAATCTAGATGTCCAATTAATCAAATTTATGACTTTGCTTTTAACTGAACTTCATTTTTGTTAGAACAAACACTCGCAGTCTTTAAAAAAAAATTAAATAAATATTGAAATTGAATATCTCTTATCAATATCGCCCGAAGTAATCGAAGCGTTAAACATTCGACCAATATCAACATTTATGCAAAAATATAAATCAAACTCGCTACTATTGATCTGAATTTCGTATAAATAGATGGATTCATTACGACCGTTCGCCATTTTTGATCCAGTAAACGATTATTTATTTTTTGTATCTCGATCGACTGTAGTCTTTTAGAATAATAGAATAATCGAAAGGGTGTTCATTCAATAAATACAATATAAGCGTTAAAAAACACACATTGATAGTAAAAATGAACGGTAATTTAATATACCGTGTTAGAAACAAGTCTTAAATGTCGATTAAAAAAGGGTAATCACATCATTTGACTAACAAATCGAAAAAACCATCTCCGAGTTGACATAATTAATTTAATGTTCAGTTTTATGTATATATCGAAAAAAATACCGAGATTGAAAACGAAAGGAAGAAAGAGAGAGAGAGAGAGAGAGAAAGAGAATGATGAATAGAAAAGAAAAAATGTGATAAGAAAAAAAAAGAAAAGGAACAAAAGAGAGCTCGTACCAACGTAAATATTTTAATCAAGTGGGCACGACATCGATGAAGGGAAAGGGCCATGGATCTGGCGAAAGGTAAACCATATAATCCGTGGTTCACGGAACAATAGCAGCAGAGAAACAGCCGGCAGAATAGGAAGGGTCCATTAAGACAGCTTTGCGAGATACAACGACGACGAGGAAGAAGACGAGAAAGGAAAACGAGTCCTGGAGAAGAGCTTAGAAAGCTTCGTCTTGAAAGAGAATATATATACATAGAGATAGAGAGAAAGTGAGTTTCTAGAATGGGCGTCCGTGCGTTTAAGGAGATAGTGTCGTAATTTTGTTAATTATTCGGAGGTAGGGTAAACCGATTAATTAAGTGAAGCCACTGTAGCGACTCTCAGTGGGAGAAGCCGAGACGAAGATGCGTTGCTCGCAACATCGTCGTCGTCGTCGTCGTCGTCGTCGTCGTCGTCGTCGTCCTACGCCTGAAATCCCGCTTAAATAATTGCCAACGTCCAAGGGAAGATTTTTCTTACGACACAAAGACTAGTTTTTTTCCTTTCTCAATCTTTCCCTCTTTCTCTCTTGATTACGTTCCTTTTTAAGACACGGAGAAAGTCCTTTCGCAATCAAGAACAAACGACTCAGTTAACTTTCATGATAATTAACAGACCACGTGTCTGACCGATATGTCACATATCGACATTGATTGCTTTAGTTACCAGCAACATTGATACACTATGTGTACACACATACGTATACATATCCCACTCTTTGCATTTCACGTAACTAATACGTTAGAACATGTACGTAAATGTATAGTATACAAACATCGTCAATTAATAGCCTTCTCACATAGTGACTTGAGCGCATTCTCCGATAGAAGCACAGAACGTATCTACGAGTCGATCGACCGAGATATTGGGTGTGTGCGTTCGAACCGCGATAATCGACCACAATTGGGAGAAACTGTTCGTGTATAACTAACACATATCTCTGATCTACGTTAAAACGAACGTATACATTTTTCGACGAGGATGGTACTTCTAATATTTTTCTACAAGATCTCATGAAAATAAATTCTCTTTGTTATAACATCGATATTAATATTATTACGTGAATTTTTCTTCTTACATTACGATCGATTGGAAAGGAGTAGTAGTAGTTAAAGAAGAATAAAAAAAATAAAAAAAAAAAAGGAGAAAAGAAAAGAAGAGAAAGCGTAATTAGGTCAAGAAGGAAATAAGTAACCACCAGCGAGCGGCGAAGTCGCATTATCTTTATAATGGATTATACCGGATTATTAATTTCGTAGCCGTTCCACCGCTTAATCTTTTCCACTTCAATTCCTTTTACGTCCCACTCTAAAGCCCACTCCGATCTCTCTCCAATTTTTTTAATGGAGTATCTTCCATTGAATAAATTGGAAAGAAAATTGAATAAACTTATAGTGAGGGTGATGGTAGAGTAGAGGGGAGGGTTTGACTTCCGCTCGAAAGCGCGACGAAAAATTGTAATAAAGGCTCGGCATGCTTGGCATAGAAGAAAATGAAAAAGAGGAAGTGAATAAGAAGGATAAGAATAGCTGAGATGGAATAGAATCGTTTCTCGTAAATTCGCGTAATAACGTTCCTTGCCCGAAGGAAAGTTTTGCGATCGCGGTAGACTCGTCTAAATTTGTTTCAAATAGCAACTAAAATCATCCGAAGAGAGAAAGAGAGAGAAAGATGAAGGTGTACACTTTGAATGAGTATCGCTAATATTCGAGATGAAATTACGAAAGCACGCGCGAACGCGCGCATTGCTCTCTCTGTCTCTCTCTCTCTCTCTCTCTCTCTCTCTCTCTCTCTCTCTCTCTATTTCTCTCTTTCTCTCTTTGCGTCCACCGTCCATAGTTAAGCTTCGTTAAGCTCAAAAACGACGCTGAAAACGACGACGAACGACGTTCCTGGTGGATGGAAGGGGATTAATTAAAATACGAGTATCGTGACGAGTTTCCGTACGGTTGCTCGATCCTTTTCCTCTCTCGTCTTTCTCTCTCTCTCTCTCTCTCTCTCTCTCTCTCTCTCTCTCTCTCTCTTTCTCTTCCTATCTTTCTATCTCACTTCTACTTTTAACTCGACAGGAAAAAGATTTGTGGTATATAGTGAAGAGAAAAAGTTCTGAGTTGCAGAAAAGTGATTATCCGTGTAATCTATACATATACGATACGTGTACATTACTTTCCACATGCATGATATGAAGTATTGTAGAAGGTACATATAAAGTGAAATTAAAAAGAGTATTGTACGTGTATTTTAAATGAATAGAGTGTACGGAAGAATTGTAATTAACTTACGTACAATTTCTGTGTGTGTGTGTGTGTGTGTGTACGCACTCGCGTGTATGTGTGTATGCGTGTAAAATTCCATGAGTGATGGCCTACTTTTTTCAAAGCTTCAGTATATCGTAAATTTAATCGGTATTCACAAAAAAATATATTTGTAAAAATAGATACTTGAAACGTTAAAATATCAAAATAAAACTAGAAAATAATCGTAGATCTTTGTGAAAAAAAAGAGAGAGAGAGAGAGAAAATCACCAGGAGAAATTATTCTATATATAAACGTTTGTAATAAAATGAAATGGTCACTGTATAAATGTGAAATATAAGAAACAAAGAAAGAGAAGAAGAATTGAAATAAATAAAGTATGAGATACAAACAAGGAGAAGAACTTGAGAGAAATGAACAGTTGGATCAAATGCAATTCGATTTTCAGGGGTACATCGACAATTCCGATACGTCAATTACGTGTGACCCTCGGCGAGTATGACTTGAAAGGCCCGGAAACGCCAGCGGCGAGAGAGGAAAGTGTCATTAACGCGATGGTGCATCCCGGTCACAGGTGTGGCCGATACGTCGACGACATCGCCCTGTTAGAATTGTCGAGGCCGATTACCTGGTCGGAAAGCGTGAAACCCGCCTGTTTGCCAGCGGCATCAGGAAAGCCAGGATACAGAGCTTTTGGTGGTGAGAATGCAGTGGCCGCTGGTTGGGGCTGGCTCGGTGAAGACAGATCTAGATGTGAGTTACTCGTCATATCAAAAAATTATTCCATTTATAATTTTTTATTTGTATATTTATCATATATTATAATATATGATTTTTAAGTGTAAATCATTTTTCCGATTATGAGTTAGTTCAAAAATTGAATTAACTTAAAGAACTGGCTTGAATTTTCATTAGTGAAGTATAGAAGATGAAATATTAGCATACGATAAAAAGATTTCTCCTAAATATATCTTTGCAAGATATTCTTCTTTATTATTGAGAAAAAAGTGAATATTTAAATATATTGGCGAACGATGTCGTTTTAGAAAAGAGGAGAACGACGTGAATCGATTTTATTTGACGAAAATTTTAATAAAACGAATAGCGCATTAGGTCGAAGTCACGAGTGGAATGCTTCGCTCGTTTAAAAGCTCTTTGATAGGGTAAGGATAGAAGGTCGTGAGTCGAGGAAGTTACGAGAAAGTAAGTGAGATAAAGAGAGAGAGAGAGAGAGAGAGAGAGAGAGAGAGAGAGAAATGGAAGAGATGGAAGAGAAGGAAGTAGAAACGGTAATGACGACGCGTCCACGGCACGAGGAAGATATCAAAATGTACTTTAGAGTTTTGTCTGCAGTGGAAGCAAGTACCTTCCTAAATTCTGCGTTCGAGTTACATCTTACGAAGTTCTTGCTTACTTATCGGAGTCAAAGGAACTCGGAACACGTTTGCGAACGTTCCGAGGTAACTTTACTCGAAGAAAGACAGAGAGACAGAGAGAGAGAGAGAGAGAGAGAGAGAGAGAGAGAGAGAGAGAGAGAGTGAGAGGAAGCAAGAGATTGAGAGAAAGAGAAAGATAGAGTCTGTTCCACTATATTCACAGTATTCTCAAGGAGATACGGAAATGTCAATACTCTTGAAAGGTAGTCGGACGTTGCAACAATCGGTATACTTAACGAAACGTATAGGTAACGTAGCATATAGATATATTCACAGGCATGTAATCTTGATTCGTAACGAGAGGAAATCCTTGAGCGATAGAAATAGGATAATGATTTCTCTAGTTAAAATTATAGAGCTATATATATGTATATTCGTCTTGATGTTAAATTTCACGCGTCACGAAATTTCTGTTTCAATTTATTCATACTATTCAAGCGGAAACTTTAGAAAGACTGAAAATTGCAAAGATAAGAAAGGTGAAAATAATTTTAACGCGTCGAATAAAGTTCTCGTATATATCTACTGCATAAGTACTTAGATATATTCTCGTTGAACAAGTCAAGCTACATGTCGGAACGTTACGTTGTTATCTTGCAGACAAAAGAGCGGACGTGATGCAGAAAGTAAGCGTTCGAGTGGTAGAGAACAGCATTTGCCGAGAATGGTACGCCAGTCAAGGAAAGTCCACACGCGTGGAATCGCAACAAATGTGTGCTGGTCATGAGGAAGGTGGTCGAGACACTTGTTGGGTAAGTAGTTGTTTCACCTCTGCAATTCACTTATCACTGTACGTACAGAAAAAGAAAAGAAACAAAAGCTAACTGCCATGTTCGAAATTTGATTTCATTTCAAGAAATACGTATTTTTGTAAAGACAAGATACAAGGAAAAACTAAAGTTATCGCGAAAGGAAAGAAAAGAAGAGATAATCGATTAATAATAATTTTCGAGTAATGAATCATTCGCCTGACTTTCCAAACACAATTAATCCTGCTTGCTCGTTAAGAATAATTTCCGAACTTTCCTAATATCTAATGTATCGTCGAAGAAAAGAGTAGTTCGGCAAAATTCGATAAATATAAGAGAGGAGATTCTCGTACGTGCGCGATTAGCAGAGAATTCAGAACAATTCGCACGAACGAATGAGAAGAGCCGCGTCCGATAATTGCTTAGCCGCAAAGCGGAGAGTCCCGGAAGGACGACGACATGTGTGCGGTACTGGTAACACGTCGACAAACGTATTGACGAAACGATGCACTTTGGCACGACTTTATCATTATTTCTTTCCTATTTTGTACGGATAAGAATAAAAATATAATACTCATTTAGACGTTTCGCTCTTCCGTCACGAAATTGTCTTCTCGAAATTTTCTTCTCGTGCTTCTAATGTTGCGATATCATTGATCAATAGAAAAGAGGTAACGAACAAAACAAAAATAAAGAAATAGAAAAAAGAGGAGAAAAGGATGAAGGAGAAAATATAGAAAAAAAGAAAAAAAAAACAAGGAAGAACATTAGCGTTATCATTGGCGAGAATTTATTTCCCGCAATTTAACGTCGTTGGGTGAGTCGTCGAGCGTACGTAATTCGCGGTAGGAATAATCGTTCGTAATATGAATACGAGTTAATTTACGTGAAACTTTCGCGCTTACGAGTTAACGCGATCGTTTGTATCACTCGGTAAACATTTAGAGTATCTTTCCTTTCTGTTTGCCTCTCTCTATCTCCTTTTGTTTCTTCATTCCAAGAGAGTAGAATAATAACTTATAATTAGGTTCACACCAGAGATACGCTATATCAAAGTTCGTTCTTGAAATAGAATACTCAAAGGATGTCTACGTACCTTTGAAGGATCTTTCCTTTCCAAAGAATAATGAATTCTTTCGAATTTTTCACTAAGCAACCTGTAATATTGACGTGCCATGTTACACACGGATATATAGATATAAAGATACATATATACACATAATCGTTGCAACACTTAATCAAAAAGCTTTCGACCCAATCGGAGACACGCGGGGAACCGCTTTGCAATTAACGCCGATGGCTTTTGCGGTCTCGCAACATTGCAAAATTATTTCGATAGAAACGCGTGTCTGGTGATCATCGATTCACCGTGGAAAAAAACCATAAATACTCGTCAACTTTATATGACAATAGTCAAGGGGAAAAAATCGCAAAAGGAAAATACACGAACATGTAGCACGAAAATATTTTCTCTTATTTTGTTTTTCTTTTTTTTCCCCCTTGCTAAACGCCTCGCTTCAGAAATTGGCTGATTCATTTTGCTTTCCCACGCTCTCGTTATCCATGAACGTACAGCACGGTATTTTTATCCAAAATGAGAACGTGACCCATTTACGATAAATCGACTCGATCTAGTATATGAACTTTTCAAGTTTCAATTGATACTAAACGATTTTTTTTCCAAAGAATATTGAAATTCTATATTCGTGACGCGTGTCTCATCGTATTTGTTCGAGATCGACCAAGATTGACGATAAAACGATTATCTCTGATGTCCAATCTCAAACAAAAAAAAAGAATTTTGAAAAAGATATTAGAATAACGATACGTATGTAAACATGTACATTATATTCGTTCGAATAAAAAATAAAGAAACATAGTGGGCTAACATATAATAAAATTCGATCGATACTTTGTCCATTTTTCTTTTTATACTTTTTTCTTTCACTCGTGTTTATACGTATTTGTAATGAATGTCTTAAATGTAAATTCATTCTTCATGGGAATAAATAAAAAAAGATTCAGAAAATAATCGAATTGAAATTGTAAAAGTAGAAACAATAATAGCGCTATATGCGCGAGCATTTTTACTTGATACAATGTTTTTCTTTTGATCCTATCATCTCTTTAATAAAAGAAAAAGACAAAGTACACGAATTGAATCACGGAGCTTTGATTCGACATCAAAGGAAAGTAAAAGCCAGATATCTGTATAGTATTATATTTTCTTGTCCGTATAAAAGCTTTGTTTTCTATCTATATTTATAGAAAAGGAGAGAGAAAGAGAGAGAGAGAGAGAGAGAAAGTGAAAGAATGAGAGAGTAGAAAATAAAATTGATTGGACTGAATTTAGAATAAAGAAAAAGATATGACTATCTAGAAATACGTAGATATTAAACATAAATGAATTTATTCGTAAAAAATTGTTTTACAACAAGTAAAATCGATTTCTTTTCAAAACAAATATATGGAAGAAAGATTATACGAAACATATTTTCTTTCAGGCTGACAGTGGTGGTCCTCTTATGGTTGGAAATCATCCTGATGGTAGCATGATGGTCGTAGGTGTAGTTTCTTCTGGAGTAGGTTGTGCCAGACCTCGTCTTCCTGGTATTTACACGAGAGTCTCGGAATATGTAACATGGATCACACAACAAATCACGTTAAAACGATAATTCTGTATATGCAAGGAATCATCAACATTATCCATGAATTTTACCTTTTTTTCATCCTTCATGTATTGAAATCGATTAGATCATTGACGAATTTACTTGATATTTTTATCATTATTATTATTCAGATCTTTGAGTCAAGTAGATAATAATTGATCTTTGTACTTGTTCCTAACGATTCATAAGATACGAATGGATAATTTCATTAGCTGAAATTTCTCAATTACTCAATTAATACACACACACACACACACACACATACACACATATATCCTTATTACGAATACTAATTATAATGCATGAAATGCTTAGAATTATAGAATGTTTTGTTAAGAGTTATTTTGTCGAGCTCTAGTCAATAATTCAGTATGTTATAATGAGTATTGTAAATTATTCGAATATTGTAAATAGTATTAGACTATTATATAATTTATATTATATATTACAAAACAATGCCAAATATTTATACATCGTTAATAAAGACGGTTATTAAGCTGTAAATGAGAGGTTTACACACATCCCGCTTGTATATCTACCAATTCGGTTGACAGGACGTAGACGTCAATAAATCAACGCAATAAACACGCGTAGTAGATGAACATTAACTGTTGCGTATAACTTTCATTGAAAGTTTATAGTTAAGGACACAAACGCTTAATTACAGAATATAGGCTACAATATCCCAAGGGTACTTTAAGCTATCTAGGTCAAATTTCCCTATGGGACTTTACGCATTTCCAGTTTATAATAGGACTCTTGAGACCCGAATAATCGATTATTTGTAAATCCAATACAAAAAATAATATTTTTACGGTTATATATAAAACCGGAATTTCACGTCACGTCGGGTCGTGTGAAAACCGTTGTTCTTTTTTCAATTATCTCCAAATTAAAAGAGAATAAAAATTTAAAATTTTCTTTCTTCTATGCGCAACGTTGACAAATTATTTTTTCAACTTACTTAGTTTTTCTATATCGAACTGAAAACTTTAGAATTTTTATTTAATAAAAAACGTAATAAAGTATTCAGAATTATTCTCAGGCTTGAATTCAAAATGTTTCTATGAAAAGTACGTAACTCGAAAGTTATATTGCATTATGAAATTAGCAATTCCAATGATATAAATATGAAGTTCTAATTTTGAGTAAATATACATATAACTGTTGAATTATAATAATAAGATGACTTTTTAAAGACATTGTTCTATGTATAGGTTATAATTATACTCTCCTTGGCTTTCTTGGTCTTCTTGGGCACCATGAAACTTTTGTACTGTCTGTGATTGATATGATTTCTATTCCTCCTAACTGAAGACCTTTTAAAGCAGCCTAAAATATAAAATAATTTGTATAAATAGTCATCTATGATATTATTTAAATAGTTGTTTACTCATATTTTACTATTTATATTTTATTTTATTAACACTTTGCTATTTCATAGTAATCTACTATCAACATATCAGATTTGAAATATATTTTATCACAATATATTTACCATTCTACCAGGTCCTAATCCTTCTACGCGCACTCTGATTATTGGCGTACATTTACTTCGAATTGTCTAAAAAATAAATATTTTATAAATGTGTGAAAACGTGGAAACATTTATACGTGCTTTTGTCAAAAGATAGAACTGTGGTAAAATGCATATATACCTCGCTGAAGTTTAAAGCTGTTTGTTGTGCTGCGACATTAGTACCTTTCCTAGTATTTTTAAAACCTTCTATACCCGCAGAATGTATTGCTAATATCTTTCCTATAAGTATATGATAGCTATACGTAAATATACATATGTATAGAAATATTTTATTGGATTTGGAGATATTAAAATTACCTTTATAATCTGTCAAAGATAGAATAGTATTGTTACGAGTTGCTCTTATATTTATAATTGGTAATTCCTTATACGGTATACCTTTAAAAATCCAATTTGGTGTGTCTTCTTCTGGGAAGAGTTTTGTTCTGAAAAGTATACATATAAATCTTAAATTAATTATAATAAATATACAATGTATAAACTACGATATATATGACCGACTTTCTTATCATAGAAATAATATATTTTACAGAGAGTTTTATACATTTTAGTTATACTCACTGTTCTAAATTATGAATCGAACCTGTTACTTCTCCTTCAACCAAATCATATCTTTTATTACCAACTCTGACTTTCTCATTCATATTTCTTATCTCTTTTGTATTAAAAGAGGTTATGTGAAGATTTCTTAAATTTGTTACAATGGGATATTTTGGTTTTATCATATTATTAACTAGCAATTTTTGTGCTGTATATGATAATTTTCTTAATGGTAGAAGTGTATTCATCATTATAAACTTTGAAACTTATATTATTTACAACAATAAATCAACATATATGTTACGTATATGTCAATTATATATATATATATATGTATATATCATATATAGTGTGCATGTATATATATATAAGTGATAATGCGCATGCGTTTATTTGCGATACAATGTAAATTCTGCAAAAATTTCAAAATTTACAGTGGTAATGATCAAAGGTATACCCAAATTTATCAGACGTACATACAAAATAATAATTATAAAATAATACTTAATTTCCTATTAGAAAAATACATATTATAAAAATAAGAGTACAAAGAAAAAAATGAAGGACCAATCGAAATACAGAAGGTAAATCTTTCGTTGCATGGGAACTCTACTTAACATATCTTGCTTCGACAAATATAGTGCACGATTCTTAAAATTAATAGAACATTTTACGTTAACAAATGATATAAAGCTTGAGAAAGAACATGTTTTATTCTTTGTTTTAACTAAAATGACATACACGTTATTTAATTTCTCCTAGTATCTATTGCGTTCAGCGAACTCTAGCGGATGTTAAAACTATGATTCCTACATTATCGACGTTCTACAGAAATTCTTTCGATTTTGTCATTGATATACGTCGGGATAGACTTTGAAAACTTTCTATATTTATCGATAGAATTAATACCATCGTTTCATTGAATATACACGATGATAGATAAAAAAAGTCGTAGACTCTTGAGAATCATTGATAAATGTACGCAAATCGCTGAATAGATCACGATCATTGATCAATTCCAACGTAGAATCTATAAAAAATATTTCAAGCAATGGATTATTAAAATAATCTCTTTCAAAGATGAATTTATTTCATATCGCACGATTTATTCCATTTCATATTTCGAATATAACAGAAAACGATATATGTAACTTCAGTGAAAATCTTTTATCAGTCGCTAGCAGGAAAGGCTGCAGTTGTAAGTTTTCAGCGAAAAAGAAAAAAGAGAAAATAAAAAACAAAAAGAGGAAAGGAAAAAGAAACAAGAGAAAAAAAAGAAATGGTAAAAAAAAAGTGTAATGAAAAAGGGAGAATGGAGTATTCGTCACGCGTCATCGAGCTGTGCGACGAGTAAAGGCGAAAGCAAGTGCGACATTCGAGGCTCGTTCTCCGTCAATGTCAAGCTAGAGCAACGAGCAGATTCGTTTTCCACTTAACAAATTAACGACGTTGACTCGGTAGTTTGCGGAAAGCTTTCGGCTCGATATTCAGGGGAATAGATATTGCTTTGCGCAAGCTCGCCGTGCTGGCTCTTAACATTATTTCTTCGTTTATTCGTAGGTAAGATACGCATGATTTAATAACAAGAGACCCTCTCATTTACGTTGCTTATTATCAAGCTTTCTCCGAAACCATTACTGGATTACAAGTAGACCGAAAAGCTTTACGCGAGGAGCTTTACTCTCTCATAGAGAGAGAGAGAGAGAGAGAGAGAGAGAGAGAGAGAGAGAGAGAGAGAGAGAGAAAAGAAGTTTCGAAAATCACCTTTTTCAACGACGAAACCATTGCTTTCGTATTTTATTTTTTTTTTGTTCCCCTTTTCGAAGACTTGTAGCGCAGTAGAGATGAGATTCGCGTCGCTTTTTAATGAATCGCGTTCATATCCTCCTCTTCTTCTTCCACCTTCTTTTTCTCGTCCCTTCAATGAATATTTATTAGGAGATTTTAAATCCGTCTTAACTTTGCAATTTCAACACTTATCTATCGCACTTCGCAATATCGTATTTCCCGACGAAATAAATGTACAAAAAAGAAAAGGAAGAAGATGAAAGAGAAAGAATAGAAATTATTTCCTATCGATTGTTATCGCGTTTATCGTTTAAAGGATAGACAAATAATCGTTTGAAGATGCGTCTTTTCCATTCATGTCAAAGTGTTATCATATTGGAATTCTTATAATGGAATCGGAAGATGCTTTCTTTTTTTATTGACGATATATAATAATAATAATAATAATAATAATAGTAATAATAATAATAATAAAAATAATAAATATGATGATGATGAAGATGATGACGATAGAACAATAAATATAATAAATAAATAAAATAATAATGATAATGATAAAATAAATATAATGATAATAATAAAAGGGAAGAATTTTTACGTCTCGAGCGAAGTAAGTATCATGAATGAAACAATGAAGCAAAAATTTACGATTGAGGAAAAGTCATGAGAATAGCATTCGTTTCGCTTTCAATTTATCAGTTATGATCTCATACGTGCGAAACATAAACTTTCAATTGACTCGTGTATGTAATACTTTTGTACATCCGCAATATACAAATAAATTGTTTGTAACGATTGCACGGGTGATATCTACACCTTCGGGATATGTCCTTTTTCAATTTGATTTTGTTAGATTCTCTATTGGTTTAAGAAAAAATATAATTGTTTTTAAATAAAATATATACATACGTACATATGTAGATGGTCAAGAAAAATAATATTTTTCATCTATCGAAGGACGGACATGGAGTTTACACGAGCCAATTAAAAAATATATGAAAGCTCTCGTTGATTTTTCCTTTTTCCTATCTTGTACGTAACACGTAACCAATTAATTACTGACGTTCGTTAAATCGATCGGAGCGATTTTACAAGAAAAGAAATTAAAAAAAAAAAAAATAATAAAAAGATAATAAAGTACAAAACAGAAAACAAAACAAAAAACAAAACAAACGAAACAAAATAAGAATATACAAATAATCCTATCGTCTACTAGGAGATTAGAAATGTCAAGAATATGAAACAGACAGATAGACAGAGACAAATGGAGAAAGGAAACGGCGAAAAAAGGAAAAATGTGGGGTTTGCCAGTTATGGTAAAAGTTCTTCTACAGGGTGGTAGTTGAGGGAATAAGGGGATGCGTCTGTTAACGAGAGAAGCCGGTATGGTATAGGCCGATGGGGAGAGAAAAACTGTCGTTTCTCGATGCAAAACGAAACAAGACCGAAGCTGTGGAAATGGAACAGGGAAGAGGTTCAAAAGGAGGAAGAGGAATAAGGAGAAAGGGGTAAAGGAGAGTGACGGAGGAGGATCGCGAGGCGGCAATCCTGGGAAAGTCAGCTACTATTCGAGCCACTCGAGTTCGGTTTATCCAAAGGGACGATATCGAGTATCCGCTGTGCCACGTCCGATTTAAGCTTGCAGCATCCCCTTCTATATATATCTCTCTCTCTCTCTCTCTCTTTTTCTTCTTTTCTTTTTTTCTTTCTATCTTTCATTCTTCGACTATCTCGTTCTCTCGATATTTCTTAAAGTACCATTATGTACTCTACCTTCGGTCCTCTACTCTTCTTCCTCTTCTGTCTACCCCGTTCCTACCCATTCCTCTGTCTGTCTGTCTGTCTCTCTCTCTCCTTTTCTTCTCCACCCTCTTTCTATCCTTTCTTATTCCGTTACATCCGTTTCTTCGAATTCAAGCCATACGCATTTACTTTGCTCCAGGCAGCACTCTTCCTCTTTCCTCATTGGTCAGGAAGTAAGATAGGATGAAGAAGAGGAAGACGTAGAAAAGGAACGAAGAGAACAAATAAGGATATCGGATTCTTCTTACTCTTAAGCCGATCCGTCTTTCGATCTTCTCCGATTTCTCTCTTTTTCTTTCTTTTCTTTGACATCTTTTTTTTCTCCTTATTTTCTTTCTCTCTTGATTTTCAAGTACATACTTCGAAAGCAAAGTAAATTAAAGATAGAAGCAGTAAGGAACTGCTAGGAGCTAGGAGAAAGGAATCTGAAAATATTCTTATGATCCTCCTTTTTCTTTCTCGTTTTCTTTTTCTTTTAAATTCTTCCGGATTTTTGAATGCTTCAAAGCGTTATTATTGTTGAAGAATTTGCGTGAAATTAGAAAACGAAAGGTACTTTCAATTCTTCTCGAAAGAGTAACGACGCGTTAAACGATTTCGAAATAACGATGTCGCCATTTCTCGTTGTACCGTTCAAATTTTTAGCGTTCTCCGGGACTACCTTGTGTCAACTCGTTTGAAACGCGAAAGGTTATTGCAAATAACGAGCTACGAAGAGGAAGAGACGCGTATAACGTACATCGATGTTTGCACGAGCTTCATCCTCATCGGTTACCGTAACGACGCTTGCATGTCCTTTTATTCGGTGTAACGATAAAAATAATAGTAATAGTAATAGTAATAGTAATAGTAATAGTAATAGTAATAGTACTACTAATAGTAATAGTAATAGTAATAGTAATAGTGGTAGTAAATATAATAATGATGATGATGATGATAATAGTAATAATAATAATAATAAAGGTAATGCCAACGACACGCACTTTTCCCATTCGTACAAAAACGAAATAGCTTTAACGAAGAGGGATCTCGATTTACTCACGGCCTGATTAAAAAAGTACAAGCAGTATTTTTGTGTAAAAAAAATGACCGAATTCCTCGTGATAATAGGAACGATGGGAGATGTCATGCGATTATACTTGAAAACACGGAATGTGTAATATTACGAACGTATAACGAACTGATGTATTTTATGATACGAGAAGTTAATGAAGTTAATGATGTTTACGATATCAGAATCGAATCCAGAGATATATCGTAAATACAAGAAAGAAGCAAAAAAATTATTTTCAAGGATTTCATTCTTTTTCTTTTTTCGACTTTTCTAGAAATAAACCAGCCCGTTCCGTTTCAATGTTCGTTAAAAGTTCGTTCGTCCGAATCAAACGAATTCAAGAATAATCTGTGCTACCAAAAGTAATCCACTCGACGATAAATAGGGAGTTACGTCGCATTAAATGTGTATCATTTACGTAAGCGTATAATTTTCAACGGTCCAAAATTGGTGTCATCGATCAAACGAACACGAACGATAAATTACGTGGTAGATAGGATAGGCAGGTAGATAAGTGGACAGATAGGTAACTATGAATTATATGTTATTATAACTATTATACAAGTAGTTTCAAACTCGTTTCTTCTCTTTTTCTTTCTTTTTAAATCTTACAGATTTATATTTCCTTAAATTTAATGATCTCGTTCTCGAGTTTCACGAGAGACAAGACGACTTTACCGTCATTTATTTTCACAAATCAATTTAATTACACGATACTTGAGACATGACATTTTTCCAAAAACGAGATAATTCGAAAGAAAAAGAGAGAGAGAGAGAGAGAGACGCTAAAGAGAAACGATTTCTTTTTTTTTCTTTTTCGTACGAATGAAGACGAACGCGAACCGTTTCAGAAGGAATCGGACGCGACTAACGAAGGGTCGCGTTACTATACCCTATCCTCTCTGCTTTGTATTGACGAAGGCCATCCCCTTTTTTCTTCTATATATCTAACAATCTCTACGAAAACACGAAGGATTTCACGCTAGGAAACGATTCGTTCTCCACAAACGATCTCGCCTTTGCGCTTTCTTTCTCTATCTCTCTTTCTCTCTTTTTTTTCCTTTTTCCCAAAGACAGATAGTCCAATCGTTACTTTCCTCTCGCACGAGCGCCTCGTTACGCGTCCGATCGTGCCGTCCGGTTTGCTATTCCTAAGACTACAGAGAATTTTTTTAAAGGACCGAGAAAGACAAAGATAAGAAAAAGAACGTAGGGACGATGTGGATTTTACGAGCCGATAGAAATCGGCAGGCTCGTCTTCTTCTTTACTTATTCAGCATTAGTACACATTCACGAGACGCAGACTTCGCGAATATTTTACATTCTCCCGCGACCGTTTGCCCTTTACGTTATTTTCTTTCGATCGTAAAATCACGAATAGAATGATCTTTTTGTGGTTTTTCTCAGGAGAGAAAGAAGAAGGGAAGAAGTTGAGGAAGAGCAGGAAAAGAATCAGATTCGTAAAGTATTCGCAAAGTTAAATAGATCTTCTCGTATTTTTCTTATCGACCTGTACTTTTTTCTTAATTAATTAATAATTATTACGAGAGAGAAAATATTGATTATTCTTTTTGGTTGGCTTCCGTAGAATCGATGGGATACCTATAAATTAACAAATCAAAATTACCAAACATTCTTCTCTTTTTTAATTCCTCTTTCTAAAGATACACACACACACACACACACACACACGTATTCATTCTCACTATTTCACTTTATGGAACGAAGGGATTCCTCTTCGAAGGAATTGCCTGAAATTTCCGTGAATCAGCCGTACGGTGGATTATCCTCCAAGAAACGAAAAAAGAGAGAAAGAATTATAAGAACAAAGGACTTTAATTTCTTCTACCCGAAAGTATCGAAATTAAGGGGAGAAAAAAAAGTGAAGGAACGAACCATTTTCTTTTTTTCTTATCTTTTTTTATACTTTTTTTTTTCGATCGTAAACCTTACTCTTATTCACATTTCGCGGTAAACGCAAGATGTAGGCCGCCTTCGAATCGACTCCCAAAAGTAGAGTTTCCCCGAGCGATTCGGCCGATAAAATAATCGATGGTCCTCGTGCATCACACGGAAGGATTCAATTCCATCGATGGCTCGGACTCTTTCAAGCAGCGCTTATTCGAAGAAAAGTGAGTCGGGATCGTCGAAGGATTCGAATCCTCGTTCCTCCTGCCCTACATCTTCGCATTTTATCTCTCTTCCTCTCTCTCTCGCTCTCTCTATCTCTCTCTCGCCCTCTTCCGTACACACATATACACACACGCACACACGCATACACACATGTGGACTTACATTCACTCACTCGGTTGGTTGTGTTTATCTTAGTCCCTCCCGTGGCTCTTCATCCTGAGCATTCATCTCGGCACAATGGAGCCCACCGTGCCGTCGGTTCACGTCGAAAAGCGAAATACATTATCCATTTAAAGAATATAACAAATAAATTCAATCTCGTATCGAGCGGAAAGCTGGTCTTTCGTTTAGACGATCGAAGGTGTTCAACACCAAACAACATAAAGAAAAAAGGAAAGAAGAACAAAAAAGAAAAGTATAACAATTGTAAAGAAAATCGTCGAAAAAGAGAGTGTGAAAGAAAAAAGAACAGAGAGAGAGAGAGAGAGAGAGAGGGATGAGAGGTACATAGATGGACAGAGAAAGAGAGAGACAAAAAGGGAAACACAGATGGACAGAAAGAGAGAAAGAGAGGGAAGAGAAGAAACGATCGGTGGAAAAGTTTGCGGTGCACGATCTACAAATTCGTCCTTTTTACTTTTTCGACGATTACTTTTACTCAGCACACTTGGAAAGAGGTGATCTGTGAGATCAAGTCTTCGATCGGTCGTAGAGATCCTCGATCGTGGCTGACTGAGTGTCGTCTCGTTCGAGAGAGGAAAGAGCGAAAGAGAGCGAAAGAAAGAGCGAAAGAGAGAAAAAGAAATAAAGAAAGAGGAAAAGAGAGAGAGAGAGAGAGAGAGAGAGAGAGTAATGCAGAGAGGGATAGCGAGGGAAGGGGTGGTAAAAAGAGGGTGGTCGCTGGGCGATCCGCAGGTGTGGGCGACACTCAAGGTTCGTAGCAGACACGACTCTGCTCGGAGGGTCGGTGCTCTCTTTTCCACCCTCCTCCACCTCCCTACTTCCAGCGGCCCTCGTTACCTCCCTCTTCTCTCGTCAAGGGTGGACACGCGCTTGGCCCTCGTTGTCGTCGTCGTCGTCGTCGTCGTCGTTGTCGTCGTCGTCGTCGTCGTCGTCGTCGTCGTCGTCACCGTTGTTGTCGTCGTCGTTGTCGTCGTCGTTGTCGTCGTTGTCGTCGTCGCCGTCGTTGTCGCCGTCGACGTCGACGTCGTCGTCGTCCCCACGAATTCCAGGGATCAATGCGTCGGTGCAGCAAAACGCCTGCGCCACCCTCCCCACTATTAAATCCCCACCAAGGAGAGACCGTCGGCCACGCAGCGCGGCAGCGCCGACAGTAGCAGCCACGGCGGTAGCCACGATCCTCTCGTCGCACCGACGACGTAACTTTCTAAACGGAAGAAGAGGAGTCGTATACGACGAGGGATAAATACGAAAGAGAAAGAGAGAGAGAGAGAGAGAGAAGAAGAGAGGGAGAGAGAAAGATAGAGAAAGAGAGAGAAAGAGAGAGAGAGAGAGATAAAAAGAAAAAATAGAAGGAAATAATCCATTGGCTATTACGATATGCAAGCCTCGTATCGAGGCTAGTGCAGTTTAGTCTGTGTTTTCTTAGTCCTCTCGATCTACACCGAACGTGTGCGAGAGGAAGAGAAAAAGGGAGGGAGAGAGAGAGAAAGAAAAAGAGAGAAAGAGAGAACAGCGACGACCTCGATCCAGTACACCCCCACAGCCACCTCTTTCACATCCCCCCCCGTGGTTCCACTCGACTTCTATTTCTCTCTCTCCTGCTTGCTCGCGCGCGTGCTCCCACCAGGCACTCTCCTCCTCGTCGCTCCAGCGTGCGCGGCGCTCGACCCTCGGAAATTCTGAAAGCGGTTCGCGCCTGTGCAACGCGGGGGTGGCGGGGACCGAAAATCGAGGCGAAAGGAAACTCGGTGGATCCGGTCTAAGGGTTTCTCCTCTCTCCTAGGGCTCCTACGTGCCGTCGTCGTAGTCATCGTCACCGTCACCATCGCCGTCATTGTCGCTGTCATCGTCATTGGCGTCATCGTTGTTGTTCTCGTCATCGTCGTCCTCGTTCTCGAAATTTGCGACCGCGTGCGTGCGTGCGTGGCTGCGTGCGCGCGTCCTCCCTTTTTCTTTCGTCGTCCTACTTCCTCTCCTCGCTACGATAAAAGTGGATATCTCGCTTCACAGTAGGATTACCGATGCGTTTGGATCTAAGGAGGAGGATCTAAGCTGGTGATCGTCCCCTATTGTTTTTTTTTTATTTTTCCTTTCTCTCGAAGAGAAGAGAGAAGCAAAGAAAAGAGGAAAAGAGTACAGGGGCGACGCCGACGATACGAGTTACCGTCGCTGTTACATTATCATCCCGAAGAGGTGACACGGTTTACTTCGAGAGTGTTCCCCAACGAAAAGTCTCTTCCCTATCTTGTATTACAACACGAAAGGGAGATAGAAAGGGAGGGAATAGAAAGAGAGGAAGAAAATTAAACGGGGAAAAAGAGAAATAGAATAAGAGAAAGGAAGGGAGAAACGACGTAAGAAGGAAAAAGAAATTTTACGATAGAAGTAAGTCGAGTGGTGTAGTACGTTTTCGGGGTACGTGCGCTAGCCGTGGCCGCGAGTGCAGCGGTGTGACGTGACAGTGTACCTGAAGCAGTGATCGAGGAAGGTCGTGCGTCCTACGTCTCTTTAAGAGTTTCCTTGAGAGGATAACTACGTCTAGGATACGCGAGAAGACCATCGCGAACCAATCTTCGTCGTGCTAGAACCGAAAATCGGGTTCGTTAGTTCGTTCGTGTGTATCGTATGAAAACAAAAGAGAACAGGATCGTCGACGATCCTGGACAACGGCGATGATCGTCATGCGTTCTCGATCGCAGCCCTCGGTCGAGGGTTGAAGCACCGAACTCGAGCGAAAACAAGATCTCGGGATTGCGATTTTCTCTTTGCTATCGCGCGCGCGCGCGCCCACAACGGTGTGTTGGTCGTCGTGGGAATTAAAAAGCGAGTTCGACGATAAATTTATCTTTTCACGACGACGAGCTGGTCCCCCTCAGGAGGACCGACCGTGTACCACGTCATCGAGCTCAAAGTGAGTCCCTCTATCTTTTTTTTATTACTTCTATGATGACGTTTCTATTTCGCGCCTTGGAACGACTCCCTTTTTATTTCTTTATTTCTTTTCTTTCTTCGTTTTCTTCGTTTTTTTTTCTTTTTCCTTTCTCTCTTTTTCTTTTTCTCCCAAATCTCGAATCTGCTCGTCGGCTTTAAAAGCCAAGTCGCGTCTCTTTGACGCACGATATCGGATATCGCGAATGATTCCGATTCGCGAGTGTTGCGCTTGAGTTTCATCGTGATTGAACGACGAAAGCGATCCGACCATTCACCATTCGCAGTTCCCATTTCGACCTGACCGATCGCCCGAAATATTTTCAAAGATTTTATTCGAATCGTCGAGAGCTTCGCTTCCCGTAGGAACGACTGCTGTTGGCTACAAAGATCTTTGAAATCGTTCTGAAATGTTGAATTTTACGATATAATGTCGATATCATAGCAATTTTATAGATCACTAAACGAGTCTAACTCGTTCTTGGATCGCTCGATTTTTATGATGTTTATGGAGAGGGTCTATACTCTTTTATAACTTAGTATATCTATGAAATCTTTCAAAATCTTAAACTCTAAAATCTCGCAGTTGAGCTGATTAAGGGATATAAAAGATCTTAAAATATTATGATATTATCATTGATCGCATATGAAGAAATGAAAGATAGCTTTTGTTCGCAACCTCCATACTTTTACGTATAACTTAAATCGTAATGATCTTATTCGATTTTAAAATATTAAATAACTTTTCTACCTTCACTTTCGGTGTCTCACATTTTTGAAAAGTTCAAATCATAATCCTCGTTCTCGGCGAAAGTAAATACATACTTTCGATGCAACAGCGTCATTCTCATGCACGAATTATTTCCCTAAAATATTAATATTCAAATAAAACGATCCAAGTATCCACGAACTATTTTTGAATTCTTTGCATCTCTCTACTTTGTATTCCTGAAACATTTCTTTATTGCGTTTTAGAACAAACACGTTCTCGCATGCTACGTTTCCCCACCTACCCCCGCTACATAAACATACACGCACATTGTGTTTTTCGTTTTGTACACAAATCACGTTCCGTTTAACACTCGTGACGAAAAAACGTATCAGGAAAATATGAAAAACATCTCGTATACGCCCAAAAAAATCACCAGATATGATATTATAATGTTTACATGTGGTATTCGTTAATACGTATTAATTATTATATTAGCTTGGAATAAATGTTATCGAAGAAACGTATATACGCGTTAATTGAAATTTTGCGAATAACGATTTTGGGAGTAAGACAAAGGGAGAAAAAGAAAAAGAGAGAGAGAGAAAAAGAGAAAGAGAAAGAGAAAGAGAAAAAGGGATGTGTAAAATTGTGACGTGACCTTTCCTCGAGCCGTTTACTTCCGCGCATCTCCATAATTCATTCTCATTATACTCCGTGCTTACTCTCCTTGCGAACTGGACTCATTAGATACGTGTACATTAGATAGTACGTACATACCTTCGGTAAGGTACTATCAGAGATAATACTTCTTGTGCACAATGTTACTTCGGGAACATATATAAGATATTTGCTTTTCATATTTTGTTCCTAATTTTTGGAAGGATTATTAACGAGCATAAAAATGTTTATTCATTTGCTCATTTCGCGTTTTCCATAAATTCGTTAATATCGCTTATAGCCTGATATTGCATATAGGATTTCTCATGTTAATGATGTTAAATATTATATAATTAATTATCAAACAATGATATAATATGTAATATGTTTGATATTATGAGCGATCGTCGGTGATAGGCAATCAATTTTCTTAATTTCCACTGTATCATTATAACATTTCGACGTTAATACTAGATGTAATGGAATTATAATAAATTTAAAAGAAGAGAATTGTAGAGAAACAAATACAGGATAGACCTATCAGTTCATGAAAATGATATAATTGATAATAATGCTAATAATATAATGGTAATCATTCTAATAGTATATTGAAGAAATAGTTTGACAAATGTCTCGAAACGTTTTCGAACTTTCCTACACGTGTAAGATTAATATACCCAAACGTAGTAATGTGCTAGCCAAAAGCACTCGGAACGTCATAAATTTTGGCTGTGCCGGATGCCGACGAGGTTAAGCCTTCGCCTTGGAGTTGACGCACGATTGATCATGCCATAGGCGTATAGACGTTGTTTGCGTGTCTCGAGTCTTAATGTTTCAACATAGACATGACGCCGACTAAACTTCATCTCGACTATTATCCAAAGCGTGTATTCTATCGTGACGACCGTCCGTTCAAGAAACTTTCGATACGACGCAAACGTTATAAGAGACATGTCGCTTTATCGTAGTCCTTCGTGAAAATGCGGGAGTACACGTGCACGTGACACACACACACAACACACACGCATATACACATATATATACACACATAAAATATACGAGAAGAGAGACAATGATGAGAATCATGTCAAGGATGCGTAATCCAGCCCTTTTCTACCTACCTAGGATATTCGCGCACACGCACACTCATACACACGCGCATACTTACATACATATACACGAACACACACGTAGATACATACACACGGTATATTTCGTTCGACGCGAAAAGTGTGCCTCCTGCCCACGCATTATTCTTTTGTTTGCTTTATGCTTGACATAGATGATAAAAATGAAATGCTATTCTTTTAAATAGCGCGCGCATATGAGAGAGAGAGAGAGAGAGAGAGAGAGGGAGAGAGAGGGAGGAGAGAGAGAGAGGAGCGAATGTCGAGATGCGTCGTATTACGGTTCGTTAAGTAGACAAAGGATACTGATGCTTTTTCCGTGATTGTCAATTATATGTTCCACTCATTTTTTTCCCTCTTTTCGTCTCTTATCAAACAAACGGTATTCGAATCGTGAGCGAATCGTGTCACGAAATGAAAAAAGAAAAAAGAGACAGGAAAAGAAAATTGATACGATATTTCGTTATAAATCTACGCCTTCTATGGGTTTACACGGTATTGGTTTCTTTCTTTCTTTCTTTCTATTTAAAATATCGTGTAATCACTAAAAAGCGATTTACCGCGATAGAAGCGTGTGAACGTTATTTGTGCGAAAAACAACATACATTTTACTGACACGTATCCGTATTTATCATTCATCCGGATAATAATCCGTGCAAAGTAAATTATGAAATATGAGCCGGAATTAATAATAATAATATGATTATTCCCCAACAATTATACCGCTCGAATGATCAGCTGATTTTTGCTGGAAAATTGTTTTTATTGAACCTTGCATTGAATTCAGATTCCGTATTGATAGAAAAAAAAATTCTATTTTCTGGATATACAATGATGGCGGTCGGATATGATTATTTTATCAGTAGGAAGAATGCCGTATCCCGATGATGAAAATCATTAATGAAACTTTAATGAATGTTACATTGCACTTTGCTAATATCTGTTTTCGTTAATGTGATTCATTGCTGTTATCAATCGTATTATTATCGTTGAATTAACATTATTGTCATTATAGGTACAACCAATGCTCTTTCTTTTTGTTTTTTTATCTTTCATTTACGGTCATAAATCAACATATAAATTAATACAACCTATGAAAGAAAATCCATGAAAAAGGTCATTGCATTTGGGATTTAAGCCACACGATCGCAACAACGTCTATTAATGCGTTTCTCGTGAATATACCATTAGGAGTACAACTTTTGCAGCTTCTATGGAATCGAATCCGTCATCTTCCTGTTCGTGGTATTATCAAAGGAAAAGGACCATGTCGGGTATATCGATCTTTCTCGTAAGCTTTTATACGTAGAACCTACATATGTCAAAAGACACATCTTTCTTCAGGATCAGGAGGATATACATAGAAGGGTGAAGAAGGGTAGCAGGATGCTCGATTTTCGACGTTAATTCTTTGGCGATCGATCTATCACGATTACGCTAAAACCTTGGGTAGCATTCGCGGAGACTCAAGGCCGTTAGACCACTATAAATTGTCGACTCGGCTGGTAGGAGCGCAGTAACGGGCAAAGCCATCGTCCCAACGCGTCCAGTGCGACACGCCATTGATCATGATGCAGACATGTCGCTCGTGCGGCTGAGAACTCGAGGCTTTGCCATAGTTACGTTAATTTTACGAGCCGCCCCAGTTTGCCACCCCTCGACGTTTTGCCCTTCCAGTCGGCCAACGACGTCAGGAAATTACGAACCGTGCTGTGTCGACGAGTAATCCCTTTCTCTCTGTTACTCTCTGTTACTCTCTCTTTCTCTTTCTCGTTCTCGTTCTTTATCCTTGTCTTTAACGTTACTTTACAACATACCGTGTCTTAACCCATTCGTATTTTCTTCGCCATAGAACATCGCATTTCACCTTGTTATTAATTGCTTACTTATTAGACCCTTTTGTCCTTCCACATCTTGAATATTTATACATATACACCCTATATATTGTGAATAGAAATCACCTATATATCTAGAAGCTATCCCAGCTTTTCTATTCGAATCGATCGCAATTGAGATTACAAGGGTCTCAGTGAGATTTGAATTTTCTTCGTGCCTACCCTTTCCGGAAGGGAAAGAGAAAGAAGAGATAGAGATAGAGATAAAGAGAGAGGAGATAGAGAGATAGAGAAAGAGAGAGAGAGAGAGAGAGAGAGAGAGAGAGAGAGAAGTACCCTTTGCTATCCCCAAGGCATTTAAACGGTCTATCGCCTTATCTTTCACGCCCCCTTTACCATCGAGTATCTACCTACCTGCTGGCTTTTACATCGAATCAACCACTACGAATAGGATATCTATTAACGAGGCCAACACGTTAGTCGTGAACTTTTAATTGCAACGTCATCGTACATTACATTGAAGGAAAGAAAGACGCTATGGGATTCGTAAAGCCGCGTTACGACTGTTGTAAGTGTATATACAGATATAGTCGAGAAAATTTCCTTCCAGCTTGATATTGGAGAAATTATGTGAGAGTTGGTATATAAAAAAGGAGAGAGATAGAGATAGAAAGAAGAAGAAGAACGGATGGTTTTGGATCCTCCCTTTTGGGGAACTTTACGTTTACTTGTGTGCGTGTATGAGATCGGTAACACTGAAGGTAAGAAAAGAAAAAGAAGAGGATATAAGTTTAAGGAAGCTGAAAGATCCAGGCGCCCCTTTCGTGATTGAAATTGATGGTGGTGTTATTATGGTGGAAGCAAATGAGAAGGGAACGACGGAAGACCATTTTAGTCTTCGTATGTAGACGATGAGAACGACGACGACGGCGACGTTGCGGAAATCGTCGACGTTATTTCGACACTCAGCAAATAAATTCTCTTTCGTTAGATGAGACTTTAGTTTCACTGACGAGCAGTAAAAGAGAGAGAGAGAGAGAGAGGAGAGAGAAAAGTGAGGAAATGGTCCACGCAGTAGCATCTAACCGTACGCCGTCGGCTTTAACCACAAGCTAGACGTATTTTCTTCTTTTTCTTTCATTCTCATGCTTCTCCTTGCTTTCCTTCTCCCTCTCCCTCTCTCTCTCTCTCTCTCTCTCTCTCTTTCTTTATCTCCCTCGCACAAGTTTTCTTCTTTTTGTTATCTCGCGACGGAGTTACTTGCGAGGAAAATTTTAACGACCTTATGTTTACGTCCGTGTAATAAAAACGTGAGCGGTATGAGCTACATTTTTATATCTATCTTTTGTACCTCTCTCTCTCTCTCTCTCTCTCCCTCTTTCTTTCTCTCTTACGAAAAGTGAGTCGCTTAGAGCATACCTAAAGACTACCGATTTCATTCCTCTCACGTTACTTCTTCTTTTTTCTTTCCTACGATTTTACAACGGAAAGAGTTAAAGATATAATGTCATGGGTTTTGATAAAACACGAGTTTTCCTTTTGGTATACGCATTATTGGATTTATTTAAATTTTATTGCAATATCTTCGTCTTTTATTGTCCAACGTAATATTGTTATGTAATTTCTTTTGTTGACGATCATAGCAATTATAACAGACACGATTGATTTGAGTAATTTTAACAAAAGGACGAACGCTAATTAGTCACGATGCTCCTTTGTGTTTGTTTCCTAGCGAACCAATTAGTGAACCACGGATTATCTTGTTTTCATGAGACCAACGCTAACGCACAGCTTAGCCGCGTTTTATTCACAAACGGGAGTCATCAATGTGCAAAATAGATAGTACATAGAGAAATTGATTGCGCCGATCGAATGCCGGTGTCGATGAACCTTGCTCCGTGCAATTGGCTTAATGACATTCGCAGGCTATTATAGACGGTCATTGTCCGAATTAAACGCAAAATTTACAGCATTTTATCGGACCTGACTCTCGTTTTACCTCCGATGCCACTGTGGATGATCAATTTAACCAACGAATTCCCGATCGAATGATTTAAATGCTCACCGTGAAAAATAATGAATGTTTAAATGCGCGAGAAACTCGTTCGATCGTTCGCACGAAGGCCGAAACGAATCTCCAGCATGATCATCGAGAAACAACAAGGCTTCGTCGTGTCCTAACGCTATTGTTGGCGGACTCGTTGCACATACATATATTCACGTACGAGTATCATGCGTACAATCGCATGGTCCTGATTCGATCTCGTTCGTTACGGGAAATTATTAAAATCTTCATAACGGCCTTCCATAAACTCGATTATATCGCGGAATTAATGCGATTCCGTATCGTTTCGTTTCTCAATTATCGGAGATTATTGAAATATTTATATGTGATTGCAAATCGTTTTCCTGGCTTACTCAATGATCTCTATAACATACTAAATCGAATGTCAAAGTTTTTGATAAAATATTACATTCTTTTTTAACTTTAAACAAACTATGAAAAATATGATATTGATTTGTTTGTAATATAATATATAATTCCTCTCATGGTTACATATCGAATCCCTTTCTTACAATTAGATCGCTTACATGTCACATGATTAACTTGGACGTAGCTAGTATACTTTACGTCGCCCCAGATACCAGGATAATAACGACTATTCGAACTTTACAATAGTTTCGTACTATTAACCTTGTATCTCTACATTTGAAATTCATTATATACATATAGTATATATATTTATTTATTTATATATATATGTATACACACACACACACACATATATACATATATAATGTTTATACATTTATATAAAATCCTTACATTCTTTACAAGTTTGAATAATTAAAGAGGCTGCTGCCGTTTTCGTCGGTTCGAGGATCCACAACGATCCCGCTAATCGCGCATCATCTCCTCCTTCCGTATTTCTTCCCCTCTAATCCTCGAACACCCATAAGCTTAGAATGTTAATGTCGACCTAATTTGTATTGGCCAAGTATCTTTCTCCTCTCTCTCTCTCTCTCTCTCTCTCTCCTTCCCTCTCTCATTTAGCAATTAGCCGTAAATTCTAAAGCCTAATCTCTCCTCAAGCTAATCGACATTGAGTTTACTACGATATCTTAATATCGTATCTATCGGTTCGATTTATCCGACAGAACAAGATCTTTCCTATCGTAATAATAAATAACTTATGCGTTAACACGTAAAATCATATTTTCCATCATTAGTTATCTTTCACGAAAGTTGATATCAGTTAAAAAATTTGAATGATTTACAAAGTTAGTCCGAACAAAGTTTTGAGGCGAAATCCAATCAAGTGCATCCGGCCTTCCTATTCTGAATTGTCCGACAATGACTCGCATTAGTTCCGCAAGTTATTCAGTCACGTTTCTGACGGATAACCCCCTGATTGCTAGTTCGATATTATGCTTGACCGATCAGAATGCTACTGATTGTGCACGTTACCCTCTATTCCCCCACTCGACTCAACATCATCGAGCGTTAATTCTCCAAGCGCGATCTCAAACGGAATTTTATATAGTCGTCCTGCTCTCGCATATATCGAAAATTCAAAGGGAAATGAAAACATCCATCCGGAATTCCAACGATAAAAGCGTGTCTCGTTTTACGCTCCCATACCCCCGTGCATACCGACATATTTTTCCTTTTCTTTTTTCCTTTTTCCCTTTTTACCATTTAATTTTCAAAAGACCGTAGTATCCTCTTTATCGGCGAAGCAATATAATACCACGTTGGGAAATTTATAGAGGCGAGTTACGGCGAATCTCAACGAGATTTATGCATAAATTATCCTTTAACGCCCGCGCATTTTTATTACCTACATCTTTCCGATGAGAGAAGAGCTTTTATAATTTTATCTTAGTAGGTGATCTCAAATACGTCACGCTTGACTCGGTTTGACGACGTTTTGCTTATGTTAAAGTTCTAATCTGTTTAATTACTGAGTTTCGTGTCGATGATAAGAACCATAAGATTCGTCATTATTGCATGTTCTTAGAAATCGTAAAGGAATTATATCGACAGTTAGTGAACGATATGGTTAAAGAGTTAAATCTGCCTATAGACCGTCTTGCGACGATAGGGAACCAGTGCTGGAGAAATTTCACAGTACACTTCATTGCACTAATTCAATTTGATTATAACCGGCTAGATAATAAGCCGGTAACGAGGTACTTGGCTCGTTAATAACGATCAGCCATTTCATCGTGTTCTCACTCTCTCTTTCTCTTTCTCCTTCTCTTCCCTTCTGTCTGTCTAGCTTTGTCTCTGTCATTCTGTGTACGTATCTCTCTTCCTCTTTCTCGCCTACATACACTTTCTCTCTCTTTCTATCTCTCTCTTTCTCTGTAGAAACCCTCGTTTTATCGCCCCCCGTGTGTCTTCCTTATCACGTATATCTATTTCCGTCCGATTCGCTGACTCGTCGCTCGTGACTACATCGCCTATAAATTCCTTATATCTATGCGTGCTATCGCCTATATACACGTCTTCTTCGCACCTTCCTAGCCCTCACGGTACGTCGACTTCAATGTCGACTTCTTGTCCCGACCTTAAGAGAAACCAAGCTTGAGATCGACGAAACTCAGTGTTACGCAAAGACGAGAGAGACAGTGATTGATACGGTGCCCATAGCTATAACCCACATTTATGGAGAAAGTATTATCTTTTCTCTTTTATTTAGAGACATCTTTTTACGTGTATAGACAAATATTAAGTGTTTATATATATATATATATATATATATATATATATATATACACACACACACACACATATGTATAAATATACATATGTATCTATTATACACAAGTATATTTACAATGAATAATACAATATTTGAAATAGATATTATAAACGTTCGTATAATATTTCTACAATTTATTAGTTCGAGAAAATATTTATTTTCCAAAATTGGACTTTTGGTAAAACGAGTAAAACTTTTTTAAAATTATTTTCTAAAGGTACGCCAATCTTAGAAGAAATGAGAAGAATAGAATATACTTGCTTGTATTCCCTTTTCCCCTATATCGATCCCGTAATTGGATGGAAAATGCTTTGCTTCGACGCGCGAACCGGCAAACGACGATTCAGGTTGGCAATAAATTACGAAGAATCACGTAGCTTGGGCCCTTATACCGTAACGATCTTATTTACACGATTTAAACTCAGAAGTAAAGTGATACCGTCGTTAACCGCGATCTCTTTCGTTCTTTCACTTTTTTCTTTTCCTTCCTTTTTCATCTTTTTCTTTTTTTCCAACTATCTATCTCCCCTCTCCCATCCACCCTCCTAAGAATAAAATCTTATGAGGGGCTTTAGTTACGTCGAAACGTGACAAAACAAGCAAGGGTATTTTAAAGATCGCCATACTTCTCGTTTACAACCTCGGTGTATTATGTCTACACATAAATGGTATAATCAATTTATGTTCTTTATCGGAGTTTGCGAACGAAAGTTACTTTCGAGAGCCGATCGATCAAAATAATCCGATTACGTACGACGTAAGCGAATGACGATGTACTTCTCGACATGAGCTTTTACTCGCTAAACTCACCGGCCGAATTTTCGGTGAGTACCTAAATCGGGAAGCTGAATCCTTTAGGTAGATACGTCTCTTCGACGTTTCCATGATAGAACGCTCGATTCCACGTAAGAGCGTTCGATTTTCTCTCTCTCTCTCTCTCTCTCTCTCTCTCTCTCTCTCTCTCTCTCTCTTTCTCTCTCTCTTTATATATATATTTCTTTGTTTGCTTATAGTCTTAGAGTTCGAGTAAAGACCTTAGATTCGCTATTATTCGAATCTAAAGTTCGAACGAGCACATAATCTTTTGATACGTTTTAAAGCTTATAAGATCCTTTGATATTTCAGATAATATTCCCTTTGCTTTCATTGATATCAGACATGATTATCAAACTTTGCTAACAAATGTAATTATCGTCTTTTTAAAAATAAATTTATTATTACATTATTTCACGTATTATTGAAATAGGTTTTATTTTTGTTCTAGTTTCTTCTATCGTATTTTTTACATTTTTATATTATCTCTCTCTCTCTCTCTTTCTCTCTTTCCTTTTAATTATGAATTTTACACATTCACCTAAATATTTAGAAGAAGAATTATTTACATCGCAAAGACAGAATCATTAGAGACGTAATCAACGTAACGAGTCATGAGATGCCATAGTTTCCACAGTCCAAAGATGGAAAACATAAGAAATGCTGATGTTCCCCGCGCGGTTCAAGTGAAAAGTAAGAGAAAGCGAAAGAAAAGAATGAACAAAAACGGTAGCAAAAGGTGGCTAGTAGGTGGAAAAGAACAGGGTGGAGACCTTCGGTACTCTTCGTAACCATTCCGGAACTTTATTTCCCCGAGGATCGCTCCAGCAAAGTTTATCGCTCGAGGTAACATTGCCGTCGCTCTTCGCCGTGCCTCTTTTTCCTCTTTATCCCTTTCTCTCTCACTCTTTCGCTCTGTTTTTCTCTCCTTTAGTCCTCAGTCCGGCTTTTCTTCCTCTCTCTTTCTCTCTCTTTCGTATATAGCTACGTACATACAACAAGCTGCTGTTCTCCGGTGGCCTGGCCACGTTCGACCACCGTGTACCAGGCAATCAGGTTTCCAGGATGTAAGGTATTATCTGCTTAGGCCAGAAGAATCGTCGCTCCTGCAAATGGATTTTCTACTCTCGTCCTACCAACCTTATCTTTCTCTTTTGCTCTTTCTCTATCGTTCTTTGTTACAACGTAATACGAGCTAGTCGTTTAATGATATTATATTTTTTTAGATTTTGTAGCTTCTAATTCTGAGAATAATTCTTCGTACGTTAAAACGTATTCGAGTAAGTATTTTATAATAATAAAAAGATAATTCGAAAATTTCAAATCGGGAAGAATAGAGCGAGTAAAATCACCAACGGCAGGATTAGGAAAGCGAATTTGTGGCGCTTCGTTACATTTTTATATATTTTTTTCATGTTTTCTTTTCCATTCTTTTTCTTTTTTATTTTTGCTTTTTTTTTCTCTTAGTAATCCTCTCTCTTTTCTTTTCTCGACCATCTCATATACATCCCATCTTCCGTGTACACAATTTGCGCTTGTAAATGCATATTTATTTTCCTCCGGGGTACTATTTTAACGGTAAATATTCAAGTCGTAGACCGGTTGTCTTCTCGTATTTTTAGACGAGTATGCTTTCGGTAGAAGCCCTAGTTGAGAAATTCAATGAATACTTGTATCATTTCTTTTTTTCCGTTCCTTTTGATATTTGTTTGTTTTCTTTTTTTTGTTCTTTTCTTTATTTCCCACGAATGGACGGATAGAAAAAAGAGAAAGAGAGAGGGAAAAAATGAGGGGGGTGAGTTTGGAACACGTTCGAACAACTGCTACATTCTTTATTTTCATCGAAGACTAATTACCCTCCTTCCTTCGTTTCTTTAGGGTTCGTTACGCAGCTAATTACAAAGTCCTCCCCGTGAGATGTATTCATTAGCATTGCTAATTCATAACGCTTCTATGAAACATAAATGAAGCGTTTATTTAGAAGATTCGAACGATTTGAATTTGTATATTAGTATTAATGCTCTTCAAAATATTTTACGATATGAATGACGATGATAATAATCATGATGATAATAATAATAACGACAACAATAACAACGTTAATAGAGGTAAATCGATGCAACTGTAATTTCGACAAATATTTAATATCAATAAACTCACCTTTCGTTATGGAATAATCCTTTAATAATGCGTACTTGAGGGGGTAAGCATTAAATCGTGCACATGCATCCACGCGTGCATTCGCAGAATCGTTGCCAAGTCGAGGATATCTCGTTCGGTAGCTAGTTCGTTCATTCGCATTGTAAGTCTCGCGAAATTTATCACCGCAGTGGTGTAGGGCAGAAATAATACGGAACGCGAAAACGACGCAATGGCTTTGCAAATAACTGCTTTTCATGCTCTTTCACTCTTTCTCCCTTTCTCCCTCTCTCTCTCTCTCTCTCCCTCTCTCTAGAACACACTCTCGTCGACGGAAAACGAGGAGCAATCGCCGAAAAACACGACAAATTTCCGCACCGTACCGAAACGATTTTCCACAATTTTCCGTTATTTGATATTCGATCGTATAAACGGCTCGTCGATCGGCTGGTTTGCTAATCATTTCGAGATTAGAAACGTTCTCCATTATGAAACAAATTCGCGTCATGCGAAATTATCGAGTGCGAAGCGTTTAATCGATTCCACTAACTGGTTATGTGGAAATACGACATCATTAAATATGAGAAGTGAGAGAGAGAGAGAGAAAGAGAGATAAAGATCTTCATGCGGTTTGATCATAATACGAGATTACATGCGTGCAATGTACTTATTATAATAATCAAGGAGAGACCAGGTGAAATGCAATTGGTTCTCAATAATCAATTCGGTCTAATTGTTTATGATGCACAGAAAAATAAATGCATAGTAATATATTAACATACATGTAAATAGATACAATCAAATTTAAGCAATCAGGACAATGGATATTATTAGATCGCGTACGAGGAAAAATGATTACGTTGATTGCATGATGAGAAATTTTCCAAAGTGCTAACGTTCTTGTGTCACGAAAGAAAAAAAGAATGAAAGAGAAAGAAAAAGAGAGGGAGAGAGAAAATGAGGGAGAGAGAAAACAGGCCGTAGCGTCATTCTTTAAAGCCACCCACCCCTTCTTTCGAAATGATCCTTCAGCGAGATTAACGTTCGCCCGAGTTTCTTTGATGCGAGAAACCTACCGTTAATACCATTCCTCGGTAGTAAAGCGTAAAGTAAACAGGAGCCGAGGACTCGACCGGGATGAAAATTGAAGGAGAGTGCGTACACGTACGAGACCGAAAGAAAAAGAGAATGAGAACGGAAAAGATATAAAAAAAACTCAAGAAAAAGAGAGACAGAGAGAAAGAGAATGAGTTTTGAATGTCGTAGGCGCGAGATACAAGATTTTAAGTTTTAGGGCAGCAGCACTTTGAGAGGAGCGTGCCTGCCTGCGGCAACCATCTTTCAGTACCACTATACTTCCGCGTTAGCAGCACTTGAAATCTCTTCTCTATCTCTCTACCACTCTATCTCTCCCTCTTTATTTCTTCCTATCCATCTACTCTTCAGTATTCATCCTTTCTCTCTTTTCTCTTCTCTTCTCTTCTCTTCTCTTCTCTTCTCTTCTCTTCTCTTCTCTACTCTTCTCTTTTCTCTCTTACTCTTTCGAATCGAAACCCGAGGAGGTTGAACGAGGTTGCTGAACGGAAAGCAACTGAGAGTATCATCGGTATGGTATCTCTCGTCGTTGGTATTGGTTCGTGACACTAACGTTCGTTACAATGTTCGAATTCCATAACGAAACAATAAAGGAGTTTCCAGAGTCTCGTAAATGTAAGGTACAATGAGATCAGATTTGCGTATCTCATTGTACGATAAGTTCTAGTTTATCGATAGCGCTCTCATCGAACGTCCGAATGGATGATATCGAACGGGAGCTTAATTGAGGACATACAATCTCCCTCTGAGAAAGTTTCCCTCGTTAGGTTACTCTCGTTAAAATCATACGTGACATTCTATCTAAATTGATGGCACATGTTTCATTTATTATTTTATTTTTCAATATACGATCAATGCTCGTCATTGATTCTTTCGTAACCTTTACCCATTTATTTTCAAGTATTTCACGCTGTATTTTCATAAAATTCCAAGAGAAATCTATCAAAAAAAAGATCTCTTTCTTCTTCTATTACACCAAACTGTGAAATCGTACGAATGAAAAATGAAAAGCGGTTGACGTAGTAAATGGTACCCAATGAAAGTCGTTTCGAGAAATAGAAAGTTCGTACTACGTTTTGAGGTAGGCACTATGTTGTTTACCATCAGAGTTGGTCGTAAAAAAGAGAGAGAGAGAGAGAGAGAGAGAGAGAGAGAGAGAGAGAGAGAGAGAGACAGAGGAAAGAGTACTGCATGATGATAGGTCGCTGTAAATATTCATTGGGAAAAAAACGCTAGCGAGTCGTCCGTTGCGTTGCGATTCACCGATAAACCTCCATAAATAATCTACGGTGAAACGAAATTCGAAACGTTCTATCGGCGCGATCATAGCGAAGCTCCGGGGGACACAATGGAAGAAACATAAATTAATTGACGGGAGAGAGAAAGAGGATGATGTACGTTTCGTTCATCGTGATAAGCTATGGCTTATCGGTGATGCGTGCGATATACCGCAAAAACTAGTAGCGTTCGTACTGCTCGTAATAAGTGCGACGTGCTGGCGCTTATTACCATTGCGATAGTAACACGATTTTCGCGCAGTATCATCGCGAACTATTTTTCCCTCGTGAACGAGATAAAAAAATTCATTCCACGGATATAAAATTTTGGTGAAACGAAATAGCGAGAGGAGCTCAACGATACGAACACGAGAAAAGAGAGAGAGAGAGAGAGAGAGAGAGAGAGAGAGAGAGAGAGAGAGAGAGAATGGAATAATATTGAAAGGTAAAATACGAGACAAAGAGAGAGAAAGAGATATTTCATGCCATTCGAAGCAAAGTAGTGGAATACTAGCACGAATTTTGTTCGTACCGTCGATGGTGGTATTAAAAAGAATAAAGAGAAAGAAAGAGAGAGAGGGACAAAAAGTCGAAGGAACGACGAAAATGATCCAGATATATGATACTTCGCTTATGATTCAGCGAGAGGAGGATAAAGTTAGTAAGATAGGGGAAACAAGGTTTTTGAACGATAATACCGTTCGGCGTATGCGAAGAAAAGAGAAAAATTAGAGGAAATGAAAAGTAGGAAGTTTGAAAAAGTGGAAGAAAAAGAGAGAAGAAAAAGGGACTGACATGAGTGGAGATTGGGATAGGGTAGGTAGATTGATAATCGTTGAAAGAGAAAGAGAGAGATAGTGAGTGAGAGAGATAGAGAGTGAGTAAGTGAATCGAGCGTTGTCGGGAAACAGCTCGTAAGGGATGCTTGCGGCAGACACTTAAGGTGAGAATACAGAGGAGTGGCACGAGTTGTAGACTGGCTGACGAGTTCCGGACACTTCGTGAAATTCCGCGTGTCTGTTGGGCAAAGGGAACGCGAGTAAGGGTCGAAGGGGACGTGCGAAGAGGGACGTGCTATGAGATAAGGTCGAGAGAAGGTCCACGTTCGTGTTCCTCTGTGGACACACACACACATACATAGAGAAACGCAAACATACGGAGCATGACTGCAACGAGGTGCATCGATCGTTAGCTGGCATCTTTCTTGATAAGAAGAGTTTAATGATTTTTGTCGACTATATAGAACCTCTTTTAAAATATTCTATGTAGCTTGTAAGATTGTACGCGTTGGCTCGTTCGGAAAAAGCTTAATGCCGACTTAAGAGCCGATGCACTTTTCTGATAATGCGTTGTTGAGTGCTTAGTAATTACGTTGAAATATTGTATCTCTTTAAAATTCTTGTTAAGAATTTTTACAAGAAAATGATTCTATATATTCTACATATTCTGTATCTCGATATATGTATGTATATGTGAATGACGATAAGAAAAATATTAACGGAGTGGAAACAAGGAGGAGTTTGAGCAGAGAGACAGAGGAAGATTATAAAGGAAGTTTAACGAAACAAGACATTCGAAAAGTTTCTTGGTCCGAAACTTACGATCGACTGCAGTCGAAACTTAAACGAACGAGTTTGAGTAAACCGTTTAAGATAGCTACTGTTTCTCATGCGAAGTGGAAATCTCGAATCATCTGTAATCATCGGCGGCAAGTGGCGTGCAACACGGGCAGCTGGCGGTTAACCGATTACGGATAGCTTTCAGAACGCACGTGCCGCATATCTCGCGAACGGGTTGACCAAAGCGAAGTGCTGCTGGTTCCCGGTACTGGTGGCTTCTACCGGTGCTGCGTTCGCAGAGAATCGAGTGGATTTTGCGAAACACGTCATATGGATCTATCCGTGCACCACCCACAAAACCAAAGCAGCCACTCGCCACCCACTCCTCTGTCCTAGTTCGCTTTTCGTCTCTCTCTCTCTCCCTCCCTCCCTCTCTCTCTCTCTCTCTCTCTCTCTCTCTCTCTTTCACTCATACATTTATACATATACATACACATACACGTGCTCGGTACGACAACTTTCTCGTTCGATCGTCACACCCGTTGCAAATGCAATTGAAAACGGTGCAGGATCGGTGGAAGGGCATTGTCGTATTGTCGACAAACGTGCGCGCGCGCGAGAGAGAGAGAGAAAGAGAGAGAGAGAAAGAGAGAGAGAAAATCTGCACACGCCCACCTCGTGTTTGCGACAATATCTCCGAGCGAGTACTTTCCCGTTCCGCTCAAAAACGGTGCTTTTCGAATCGAAAAGGTTTAAACTCGCGTACGGACTACAACCAGTCGACACGGAAAGCGAACTTCTCTAACCCTTCTCTCTTTCTCCCTTTCTCCCTTTCTCTCTCTCTCTTTCTCTCCCTCTTTCTCTCTCCTTCTCTCTTTCTCCCTCTCTTTCTCTCTCTTTTCCTTTTCTCTGCACGTGCAAAGCCTTCACTTCGCTTTCCTTCAAAAAGGAAAGGCTCTAATGTAAGATTTTTATAGGAACGATATGACCCAGTTTCCAAATAACGCCCGATAGGTACTTTACTTTAGAAAATTTTTAAGATAAAGTACGACGGGACGTCGACCATGGTGAGAAAGAGTTTTCTGGAAAGTCGGTAGAGAGAGAAAAAGGGGGAGAGAGAGAGAGAGAGAGAGAGAGAGAGAGAGAGCGAAAGGGAAAAGGAAAGAAAGAACAAAGAAAATCAAGCGAACACAAAGCCTGTCGAATTCATGAGACATTGTGACCATAGGTCCACCGTGCCTCGAATATTTCATGCTTTTCGATACGTGCAAACGAACGCAGCCGCGTAACGCGGTTTACTCGCTTCCGGCAACCGAGCTAACGCGAGTTTTACTTGTATGCGTATATATGCGTGTATATGTGTTTGTTAAATAAAATTTTAATTTCCATGAGTCAAGTGCGGTCAACCGTTTGAAATATATCAAATATTATATATCTATATATGTCTATTTATTTATGTATACATCTATACATACACAGTGGGAAAGAGTCAACTTGCGTACGGCATCAATACTGCTAATTACAAAATTGTGTAAAATGCGTTACGAGTAGTCGTTAACGTCGTTAGTGCCACTTCAGCTTTTTTTTTCACATTGCCCTTGTCAAATCAAAAACGTGAAAAAAAGGGTATGAGGAATCAATAGAATTTTTCTCGAGTATCAATCGAACGCAAGAGAATTGTACTCATCGGAAAAGTTGAGATCGATATAGATAAAACGAAATATGTGATAAAAGATACAATCGATATTTGTCGATAGAAGGAAACGTTTGTTAATTGGAGACATGTCGATTTTATTTCTATGTACTTCGCGGAACGTCATCGATGTACATAGATAAAATTAGTTCGTCGGGTTCTCACGTTAGATCAGATTTCTTAGAGTGTTTTTGCGTGTATAGCAACCCTGTAAAAGTCACCCTCGGGCCCGATGTCGACACTTACACTTAAGCTTCAAACTCGAAAGATGTACTTCGGGTTCGCGTTATGACTGTCTTCTAATATGGTGCGGTCGGCCGTAAAAGTGCCGCTGAACACGCTCGTTTGCGTCTCGAAGACGATCATCGTGTCCCGCTCTGGGGCAATAAAGAGCCTCTTCGATCGTTTGGCCCCGTGAGAGAAAAAGAAATACTTTTCTCCGAAACGACGTAGGCTAAGAAAACGATCTGCCAATGTATACATTAAAAAGACAGTATCAGAGAAAGAGAGCGGGGGAGAAAAAGAGAGAGAACTTTGCCAAGCTTTCTATTTTTTTAGACTCGATTATGTTTTTATTTTTATGATCGCACGTATTTTTATCGTAGATTCTTTTTCTTTTATTTTTTCTTGCTCTTATATTTTTATAATTATCTCGCTTTTATACTTTCGCTTCTATTCATGACTCAAGAAAAAACTACTTGAGTTTTATAAGGGGTTTACGTTACGTTATTGTAACAAATAAGTACATATGTTACGTACATGACAAGTACTAGATAAAATAATATCGATATCAAGTAAATGTAGTGACGGTGAAAAGGACAAGGAGATGTATTGCAAATCGATGGGAATAAATTTGAGTCTTAGTAATAAAGCGATAAAACGACAAAACAATGTATCGATTACTTACTTTTTATAAATCGTACGATACAAATAAGAAAGAAAGAAAAAGATACAGGGAGGAAGGAGAAAAGTCGAGAAATATACCGATAGATCGCATTTGTTAAGAGACCTTTAAACTAATCTCGACTAGCGAGTTAAATTAGATTTCGACTTTTTCTTAACTCGAAACAAAAGAACTTACTATGATTCTAAGCACGAAGGCAGTATGGTTACCGCGTGCTATTCGAATATCACGAAATACCGAACGATTCGACCACGAAAATGTTTCGAATCTTCCGTCTCAAAATTTATTCCGGTCACGATCGAACAAGAGCGTGTGTACGAATAACGTCTACTTTCTTTCTAAGACACTCGGAATTCTCTTTTAATGCGCCGTACCTCTTTGTGCCGGTAAAGAACGAAGGTGAAACGGTATAAAATGTTTGGGAATATCGATATCTTTGTTTATGTCTTTTAACGAAATGTTTCATCGACACGCGAGAAACGTTCTCACGCATCTTACGAACACCAAACTTATAATATTGAAGGGAGACCTAAGAGAAAAAAAAAATTATCGATTTTGTTCTAAATCGTGTTTTTTTATTACGTGTCTTTTATTAAAGACATAATAAAGAATTTTACGATGAGAAAGATTTTTTCAATAAATAATCATCATTACCCGGTTATCAAATTTCAAAGGCGATAGATATCTATAGTTATATATATATATGTGTGTGTGTGTGTTCACTAGGATTATTATGAAATCTAATGATTTCTTTGAAAAGTGCAAATTCAAGGCAATTCTCATTTCGAGTAGCATTTTGTATATATACATGTATGTTTCATATTAACTTATATTATTTCTTTCTCTCTCTTTTCTGTCTCTCTCTTTCTCTCTCTCTCTCCTTCTCTCTCTCTCTCTCTTTCTCTCTATTTATCCATATATCTCAAAATCTTTCCGATACACATGAAAGTTGGAACGATTCTAAGAATTAGGAAACGGAGGAGTCGAATCGTTTGATCGTTAGTACCACGTGTTACTTCCTTTCTTCGTTGCGTTTAGCAGAAAAGAAGAGGAAGAAGAAGAAGAAGAAGAAAAAAGAGGAAAGGTTTCGAATCGAAAGACAAAGGAAGAAGAAAAGAAAGAAAGAAAGAGAAAGAGAGGAAACTAACGTATCGCACCCGAAGGAAGTAAAGAAGTAACAAAAAGAAAAGTAAGTTGAAGGAGAGGAAGAGGGATTTCCCTTCGAACGCTTTCCTTTTATTTCGCTTTCAAACGAAAGAATCACCCAATCGTTTCTACGTAAGAAATCGTTTTCTTGGCGTGCCGCGTTCCGAAAGTCGTTAGTGGCTCGTTAGCTTTCGCAGATTGCTAGATCCATTAACAAACAACAAATCCATTAACGAGAAAAGAAAGGTGTTGTGGGCTGATTCCATTCCAATTCCCGAATAATTCAATGGAATCGATACATTTCATTTGTATTCATTATTTTTTATTATAATAATTATTAATGCATTTCATTGATTTCGTCGTAAGTTCGGTCCAAGAACTTGTTCTAAATTTTTGTATTTTCCTTTTTTGATCTTCCTTCTCTCGGATAATAAATTTTCTTCTATCTCTTTTTCTCTCCCTTTTATGTGATTATATTTATATGAATACTTTAGTAGCATCTGCATTATGTTTACGTTTCTATTTCTTGTCCAACATTGCAATTAGCAATTAAATTTCTCTCTCTCTCTCTCTCTCTCTCTCTCTCTCTCTGTGTCTCTCTGTACGTATCCATTACAAGCTCTGTAGCGAACGATCTACCGTCATGAAATAATCAAGTTTATCTCCCCTGATTGCGTGCTACTAGACGGACATGTTTCTGGTCCATACTCGCGTCCCTCGCTCGTACTCCTCTCTCGTCGTTCGTATCGGATTCGTGCCAAGTGCGACACCGCAATTGCGGATGGTCGCCGCGAAATCGAGAGTGCCTTCCTTTTCAAATTACTTTCACTGACCACGTCGATCGATCTACGACCACCTATGTTTTCTTTTCTATTCGCGTAACCATCGTATTTTTCTATTTCCATCTTTTTAACTTCTCTGAAAAATTAAATTTAAAAAACGTGGCTAAAACGCAGTTAAACACGTATAATAATTATGTATTTTATTTTTAGGTCTCATTTTTTAACGAATCTAATTAATTTAATTACATCTGTTCGATAGACGCAAGAGTAATCTTTATTTTTTTTTTTCGTAAAACATTTTTATTTATTGCATAGTGACCTTTTTTATTTTTTGATAATAACAGGTAAGTCGATTTTATGAAGGATCAATACATGAAGGTAAAACTATTAAAATTCTATTTGTGTCGTAGTTTTTCTATTGCCAAATGACACTCTATATTGTTTTTACAATCACTAATTGTTTTAAGTTTGTAACAATAGAACTATCGCCGACAGATCAATTAGAAATCGTCGATGAAAAAGGTGTTTTCAAATCTAAGAAATTGAAAACTTATGACAGCCTCTGCAATTAAATGTTTCAATGATCGATTGTAACATTTCGAGTAATTCTTTATGTCAGCGTTAAACAGACATTTTCAAACTTTATAGAAATTTCGTTCTTTGATAGCGGACTTTAATTGATTTATTGATAAAATTACTCTTTTCTAATTTCGATAAAATTATTATGATATATAGTTAACAAATTTTTTTTATAGTAGATTGTTAAGCCGATTTCTTCTTTCTTCGACAAAATACGCGTTTTCTAGGATGGAACCATGATCTAATTCGTTTTAGATTTCCTATCCTTGAGTACGAAGAGGAAATTCACCTACATTGTATACAAGATATCCCTTTTCTATGACGTGCAGGCATAAATTTACATTTATATGTTTTCTTATATTTACATATAAAAGGACAAATTTGCATTCACATTTTACTTTATTGTCATTCGTTATCTACCTTCGTAGCTCGATCTTATTAAAGCTTCACGTTAGGCGATAAACCATCAATTTTACATCGTACAAGTATTTCATTAATAATAATTACAAATTATATTTATTAAGATTATTACAAGTTTCTATTACTTTTTTATTCCCGAAAAGATATCTTTCTGTATATTTATTGAACAAGTTTATAAGATCTTCGAACCAGTTGATGACTCGAAAGAAATTATATTTTTCCAAGGAAATAGATAGTATCAAATATAGAAATTGAGAACGTACATATTCGAATACTCGAATTTCGATCTCTCTCTCTCTCTCTCTCTCTCTCGTTGCATTTTCTTTCCATACGCCCTTACTTTTGTATTATTTATTTTACCGTGTTCCACTTGCAAATGCAATTCCACGAAGACTTCATTCGCACATTTTGAAAGCATCTACTCTAGTAGTACCTATATATGAACGTATATACATACGTATGTATATACCTAAATGGAAAGTAGGAGAATCTATACCGCGTTTTAAGCAAGGTACGATGTTTTCTTGCGGATAGATACGTTCTTTTGGAAACAGGTTCGTATTAAATTCAGATCGCGAGAGTTTGTTCCACGTTACCAACAAAATATCGACTTTTAATCATTGAGAATATTTGTATTATAACAACGTATAGCTGTCTGTTTTGTTTCAGCATGATAATCGAATGAATGACGGAGTGGTATTATCGGTGATACGTTAAAGGATTATAACAATAAAACGAGGGAGGTTTAACGTGGAGGGAACATTTTGTCTCAAAGTATAGTCTTATCGGATGATGGTGAAACGCTCAACAGGCAGAATTCACGAATTTTCCAGGTTTCGTGGAGGCGAAACGAGAGAAGAAGAAGAGAGAGAAAGATCGACATATTGTACAAAGTCTATCATCCTTTCCCGAAAACGTAACTCTACAAAGCAGCTCTGGATGATATAATCAAGGTTTATCTCGTCTCGCGATACAAAGGAAGCCAATTTTCAACTAACAACACTAGCCGCGTGTCTCGTCGACCGCGGAATGTCGGGGACGGTGCCAAATACTGACATGTGTCGTCTTCTCCCTTGGTTATCCTTCTCTCATCCTCCTATTCGCTGAAGTACCACCTCTCAAGCACGTGTTGCAAATGCTTGGAGAAGCATTGCCGATCCATGTTCGTGTAATCCGATGCATTTGATATTCTCCTATATATTTAGTATTGCTAACAAATTGATTGATGGGATGGACAGATGGCTGGACAGCAATAAACGAAATTTATTAGGTCAATCTTTTTTGATTTTTTATTAATTATGATCGTCGATGCTTGAAATCCTTCAACGAATATTTTTACATTTTCGATCGCGATTAAACATTCATTTTATCACGCTTGATTATTACGAATATGTAGGTCTTTCAATATTGCGACGAGCAACTACGATTTGCATAATCGATCGAAGAGTTTATTTACGGTAATTCTCGCATTTCTCGTTCGTTCGATGGATCTGTACGAAAAATTCTTGAAATTACTTTTGAAATTTTAAAGACTGTTTTCTTCTTTTTTTTTCTGACACACTTAATTAATCAAATTTATGCAGCTACGTACGTTACACCACGTACTTTACTTTCTTGCGCGATTACAGCCACACGCGATTTCACTTAACTTCGTATCCTTTGTGCAAATAACAAACCTAGCAAAACAACACATCAACTACCTTTTGAGAACACGCATATGCACAAATTATCTTCATAAATTAAAAAATGAACTCTCTTCCGTATATTATACAAGAAAGAAACGTGATTCGTTCCGCGTTATTTTATTCCACTCTGATTTCTCTTTCTACTTTTTCTTACGTTTCACAGTGGTAAAAACCAAGGGAGAGTTTAACCACACTGCCTTCTATTTTATGTATTATACAATAGCCACTCAAGACTTACGCTCTCCAAGATGAAGGCACGGCCGAGTGTTGCCCTATTCACGTTATATTATATAGTACTTTTGTCCTATTCACTGTGCCACCACTGTATTCGTACGCGCGAATTTTAAAAGGGATTATTATAATTATTATAATATCATTATTATGGACCATGTTGATATTATTTCCGTAATATCACAAAACTTTCATAATTCCATATCTTTTATGAAAATGTTGGTTTTTGTTGGAAAAATATGTAAAAAAAAAAAAAGAAAAGAAAAATATATGAATATATAAAAGAAAAAAAGAAAACATCGAGAGAAAATTCCATAAGATATAATGAATAATAATTAATTAATATTATTATATCGCGATTGTAAGGACGAAACAACGAAAGATTGTACAAGAGAGAAAAAGCGAAAAGTCAAAGTGCGACTTCAATGGGAAACAATAGTAGCGAATTTTTTGTCCACGCTAACTTTGTACTTTCGTACTTTCTTTTCTTCGTCGAGGCGATTAAGAATATGAGAAAAGGGAAGGAGAGAGGTATAAGGAAAAGAAGGGGACCGGAATTTATAACGGTAACGTTGATGTATTAATATTCACATCGGGCTACGTTATTCTGGAAAAAGAATGGACTCCGTTTAACGTAGCCATTTCCGTCCAGATTCCGACGTCTTATACAGGCATAAAATATATCACTGGGAATATTAAAAACGACGGAAAACATCTTCGGGCCCTTCTCTGTAAATCTCCATTACGCGGAACTGGCATACCGTAGAAACAGTAAGTCAATATTCCTTTCATATCGTTAATGCGAAAGTGACGGGGATTATATACGTTCGTGCTTATTCAAGGAGAGTCTTGCCTTCTGAGCCAACACCATCACTACGATCGGTCCAACCCCACTCTTCAAGAGGGGTGCTTATTATTTTCACGAAAGGGAAGTACCATCATTTGTTAGGTCACTTTACCCTTCCGTCCGCGTCTTACCGAGTATTTTCTCATTTCTTCTTTCTCTATTTTCTTCTTTCTTTTTCTTTCTCACTTTCTTCTCACTTCAACGATCTCTCTTCCCTGTCTCGGGGCAACTCACTCTTTAGACTCTTCTCAAATAATCGAAGATGCAGACGTTAGACGAATGCTCAGCGTCGAGTTAGCAAAGTTCTTGGTGCTCGTATACGCGCTCGTATTTGCACAGCTCTCTCTCTCTCTCTCGCTTGCTCGCTCTCTCTCCCTCTCCCTGTCTCGCTCTTTCTTTTGAAAGAAAGAGAAGGAGAAAAGTCAGTTTTCGATGATTGCATTCAATTCCTCGGCCCGGGTCGAAAGAAAGCACCGATTGGATTAAAGCTTCTTTCCATCCCGATGGAAGATAGTTATCCACGATCCTGGATATCCTGATTCAAATAGATCCATTCCTTTCTCTTTCATCGGATACATTCATGTAGAAATTCTTGCTCCGTAGCTCGTTTATAGAGACGTTTTGAAAAAATTTCTACGAAAGAAAAAAGAAAAGAGGAGAGAAAAAGAGAAAGAGAAAGAAGGAGAAAGGAGAAAAGTAGCAGGTAAAAATTGTGCTTGTCAGCATCGTTGGGTTCACGTAGAAACTTTACGCGCATATATGTAATACGAGTAGATATACCTATTTCAATTTACAACAACGATCGATACTTTTGGTATGAGAGAGAGAGAGAGAGAGAGAGAGAGAGAGAGAGAGAGAGAGAGAGAGAGAGAGAGAGAGAGAGAGAGAGAGAGAGAGAGGGAAAGGAGAGAGAAAAAAAAAGGAAAAAACGGGACGTTCCTCGCTCGGTCATGGATTTTCGTTCTGGCCATGATCGCGTCGTTACGTCGTAGAAATAATCTAGTTTATGCCGACAGGCGCTCTTCCGCTCCTCGAAACTTTTAACAATACTAATTAATCCATTGTGAAGTCTGTAATGATCACTCCAATTAGCTTCACGCACATCGATGAACCGAATTTCAATTATTCCTAGATTCGGGCCCGAGGCTGTTTGCTTTCGTTGCCTTCGTCGTCGTCGTCGTCGTCGTCGTTCTCGTCGTCGTCGTCGTCGTCGTTCTCGTCGTTCACATCGTCGTTAAAATTCGTTACATGTTATTAAGTCGAACTTTCGCATCCATTGGTCGATACAAATTTATCGCTTTCAAGGATTACGAATAGCTGTATGCATCGGATATACATAGGTGTGAACAAAATAAAGGATAGAGGTATATAGATGTATAAATCAATATATTATCAACGTGTTCTATTCTGTTATACGTATATATACAATAAATCGTAGCGCGTGAAAGCGTTAAATGAGATCGTATCTATATGAATTAAAATGAATGCAATGGCAAACATGCTCGCAATGCTTTTCTTCTCCCATTTGATCTCTTTTCTCTCTCTTTCTCTTTTTCTCTCTCTTTCTCTCTTTCTCTCTCTCTTTTCTTCGTTTATTTTCTAAATTCAACCCTCTTCGAGCATATGAAAGTAAGTTCTGTATCGCAATGAAACCGATTTTAATGAAGAAATTAAGAATGATATCACGTAGAAAGCATCGACGTATCCATTTAATTCGATATGAGAACGTGCCTGCAAGCTTCAAGATTTCTCTTTATAAGAACGAGACAACTTTTGCTAAGTGCTTCGAAACTTATCTTCATAATGATAATCGTTGGTACGAGTATGAATGAACTTGCTAACGATATTTTTCATACTTGGATATATACGGATAACGTTTCGAATTTAAATATCCTTGTTATTCGCTTATGTTCTATATTTCTAAAAGAATTTTATGAACGGATTAATTTGTCTTTATTTATTTATTTGTTTATTTATTTATTTATTTATTTATGTAATTCTGTTTATATATTTACAATTGACGATAACCTTTACATATCTAAGTGTCATATAGCAAATGGTCACGTTTTAACGATTACACGCAGAAATTTGAATCAATCTTTCCTATTATGGAAATCCTTTAAAGAAGACGTTAAGATAAAAAAGACTGAATGAGTTCTCTCGAATTTTTCCACTTTACGCCTCTCTTTTCGAGAATCGAACGTTTCAACGTTGGCGATTCGATGGGCGTTAATTACTCTCATTATCGAGGCTAGGTATGAAAATGAGAGGGAAGAAAAAGAGATAATGCAGAGAGTTTCATGGAAAGGATAATGAGGAGAAGAAGGATGAGAGGATACTCGAAGGGATCATGCGGCCGAGAAAAACGATTAATATCCGTCAATCCATCGTGGAACGATTGGTATGCGAGAGACCTATATGCACGTGGAACAATCGCGAGTGATATGTGCAGACGAGTTTGTCTGTGTATGTGTGTGTGTGTGTGTATGTGTGTATGTAAGAGCTTACAATAAAAGCCTTGAATTTGAGAGAATCTTCAACCGGTCACGTACATAATATGTACAACGTGATAATCCAATAATAATCCACTTTGTTTAATATCTTTTTTTATTAATACAAATTTCGTTCCTTATCTTACGTTCTTAATGAATTCTTTAATAGGAAAACCTTTGCGTTTTATAAGATCATTCATATGGAATATGAAAGAAACGAAAGATGTTATTATTATTTCATACACGCTCGATACATACTTGTATTTCTTTCGCGAACAGTCAAATAATTCCCGATGCGGTAGTGTTAATATCGTGACATTTATACGCGAATGCGGATATGCCTATGTGCAAAGGTAGCATACATTTACATATAGAAGAACTTATTTACATATAGAACAACTAGTTCGGCTTTCGTCATGAACGACGGTGAATCGTTAATTTTCTGCCTTTATCATTGTAATCACGAGATATCGTTTCGTGCCGAGCTTCAACGAAGACAATTGGTAGCTAAGATATGCGTATCGAATGTGATGTAATCTCTGACCTTGGAAGATGACACGTAATGTCATAGGAGGAAAAATCTGACGAGGGTTAGTCAGTGAAGTAGCCATGGGAAAACTTGAGAAAGTCCGGAAGTATCGCCCTTTATCATTTTCATAAATCCAATAACAGCCGTAATACCAAGTGAAAAATAATATTTCGTCCTGAAAATGGATCCATAAGAGCTTCTCCATTTTCTCCCTCGGGTGGCTCGTATAGTACGTGATCTGCTCTATGCGTCAAACACAATGAAGGTAGGAGGGAGAGAGAGGTGCAAATAGTAAGCTAGCGAAATAGAAATGTTATCATTGCAGTTAACGGTGAACTATTAAGACGATTCAGAGAGTTCCTTAATACTATTGCAATACATAACGACATGACATTACATTCTTTTATAAACTAAATTATATATTTATACTTATACAATAATATAAATACTTATAAATATTAAATTATATACTTGCACTTGTTAATAATATTAAATACTTATATAATACTTTATATTCTATACTTATTGAAACGTAGTCGATCCATTAATTACTTTGACTCGATATTTTTATCTTCGAAAAGCAAGCTCTACAAGATTTGAGAAACGAACGAGTTAGATTCTCGACGTTGGTCGAATGAGTCCATCCTTAATGAAACAGCACGTTGAAATAGACGATATTGCGAATATTCGACGATTCGATTGGTAGTGATGCAGCAGAATGCGAGAGAGCAAAGAGCTTAACTAGAAAATGGAGCCTCGGAAAAGCCTACGAATCCGGTAATGCATGGGAGGAAGATCAAATCAGCAATACCGATGTTAAGCCATGACTCGGCCGTGAAACGAGCCAAGATAATTAATATTATAGCCGTTGCAGCCGGGTTATGCCGTCGATTAAAGCCCCGGATGTCAATTAAACGTCGGTCGAGCTGAAAATAAAATGGCGTGCGCACACGGCACGAGTAGCTTGCGCGAAAATTGTTCTCCCTTTTTCTCACTCTCTATTTCTGTTTGTCTGTCTCTTTCTCTCTTTCTCTCTTTGTCACGTTCTCTTTTCAGATAATCTCGTTTCATCGATTATATCGATCAAGAGCCTTATCGAAAAGCTCGACACGAGTTCGATCGATCATCTTTCTAAAATAATGTGTTCATTCAGTCAGCTCGTTATATCAACCGTGCCGATTAATTTTTGTTACCGATTTTGTTCCCCAATGAAAGGTAATAATTACTGCGACTATTAATCGTTTCACACTTCGCATTATTTCTCTTTCCTTTTTTACACGTTCTGATACATTTTAAGAATCAATAACGTTTATTACGACGACGTTACGACGTGACAAATATGTACATATGAAAATTAAGAGAGAAAGAGAGAAAGAGAGAGAGAGAGAGAGAGAGAGAGAGGGAAAGAGAAGGAGAAGGAAGACGGAGAAGAAGTTTCTTAAGAAGTTTAATGAGTTTCAGTACCACTTATTCTCAAAGTCCTTCACGTTTCATTAACGATCTTGCGTTCAAAGAGAAGCTTTTGACTTTTTCTCTTTCGCCTTCGTGTAATGTTTTACGTAGATTATGCTATTTTCTATACTCGAATAAAACATTTTTTTCGATTTAAAGTATAATCTTACTCTTGATTTATAATCGTTCTCTTTGAAAATTCTAAGAAACCCAATAAAAAAATCCTTCTCACTAACTCTCATTTTATCCGGTTGAGTCCCACACAGCCCGATGGTGCTGTTCACATTTCATGTTGAAAAATACCAGAGCAACACTCGGCATTCGGCGTTCGGGTCTATCGACATATGTTTAAGAAAGCGCTATCGCGCCGCTTGTCACTTTTTAACAAGATTTGTTTTCAAAGAACTCTTGAAATTCAACGCTTCAGAAAATATTTATATTAAATAAATTTTGTTTCACGAATGGCCACCTACCTACTTACGTAACTTTAATGAAAGTGAACGAACAAAGGAAAAACAATGAAAATCTAAATTGGCGTGAAGAGCACTCTCTCTCTCTCTCTCTCTCTCTTTCTTTCTTTCTTTCTCTCTCTTTTTCATTTTCTCTTTCGTAAAATTTTCTGAAGACGGCTCGCGTCAGTAGCCTGACTGGCATGGGCCCATAGATCTTGCTAAATTATTCTGACGAGAAAATTGCAATGCCGCGATGAAGGCGTGTCTGGAGGGTGTATAATTGAGTTTCCAAACCCTCCACCATTAGTCGTGGCATTACACGTCCTTCATATCTCTCTCTCTCTCCCTTTCTCTCTTTCTCTCCCTTTCTTGCACTTCTTCGTTTGGATACCAACAGATACGTACCTGAGATTTATCTGTCGACGCGAATAAATCACCGACAATCACCGCTCGCATACAATTCCACCAAACGTTTAATGCGGCCAGTCGTAGAACGCAAACCTAGAAAAGAGGAGTGGTCGCATAAACTTTCTTCTCGGACGAATCGTACGTCGAAAGAATTTTAAGCGGAACGAATGATATATATATATATGTACGTATTATATAAGCATCGCTTATCTAAAACACGTACGAAAAATAATCGTTTATCATCGTATCTCCGTTATTTTAGCTATCCGATTAACGACGAATAGAGATTGACTGAAATTAATTTAATTGGAAAAATCGATTAAAAATGAAAATCTCGAAAAAAGAATAGTTTGAACATTTTTATTTGAAAAAGAGAGTGTCGAAGGGAAGGAAATTTGCATTTCGCCCTTTACGATCAGAAAAAGATTCCTCCCGGCTATTGCGAGTCACTGTTTCGGTATGCCAACGATTCCTATCAATATCGACGTCCATCGAGATTGGGATACGTGAAGGTAGGATACGCCCGCGTGCGAGTACCCATCATTCGAGCTTTCAATCGATTTTCACTCCGATGATAATCGTTTCAGCCTCGCCGTTCGATATCTCATTGACATCTCGCCTCAGAACTTTATTGCCAACTCCTCTTTTTTTTTCCTTTTTTCTTTTTCCTTTTTTCCCCTCTCGATTCCTATCTTACTTTTTTTCTTTTTGCTTCTTTTATTTTCATTTTATATACGTTCGAGAGAAACTATCTCAAAAAGAACGATAGATCGTGCTTATATATTTATATGACATCGAATTCATATATGAATAGAATTGGTTAAGTAAAAATATCCTATCACGGAATACTCGATGGCAAATCAAAATCTAATGTGAGCACGATCTTCGATCGCGTTCGTTAATTCTAATATCGATTTATTTCAAATGCATGATTCTCAAAGTGTAAGGCGTCTTTTATATATAATATTACACTTTTTACTTTTTATGATATCACGAAGAAAAGAAGAAAGAAAGAATGAGAGTCTAATTTCTTTCTAGGTATACATATTTGTTTTAAAGTCGCAAACAAGAGCGTACATATTTTATCTATAAATAAAAAATCAAGTACCATCATTGTTCACCGTGCAATAACGACTAAGTCTTCGAGTGAATATTGCAAACATAATTAAATATAGTTAGAAGAGCTTTCAAGAGTGTTAAATAAACAAAACCCATAGAAAAAAATAAACAATGTAAGACCATTCTCTCTCTCTCTCTCTCTCTCTCTCTCGTGCTTTATTATTATGCATAAGTACAATTTTTATTTAATTTATCAGCAGATGTTCTTAAACATACTCGAATACGACAGTTCCATTTCTTTTGTTAGTTTTCAACTCTTTTGAGATAGAATGAAAAATTCTTCGTAGATTCTTTGATAATTGATTAGCTAGAAAGTAGTTGACAACTCTTTGTTTTGATAATTTTCGTATCTCGGACTATTCAGGCGAGGAAGAGGCGTGAATTCAAAAGGGAGCATATGTTTACGGTGCTAGAAACTTACCATCCGCATTTACACATTTCCCTATATAAGCAAATGTCTCAAGCAGAATTGAGAATGTATGGTGCTTTACGACCGCTCCGTCGACTTTGGGTCGTGGTACTGTCTAAGTCTGCTTTGTAGTCCCTCTCTCTCTCTCTCTCTCTCTCTCTCTCTCTCTCTCTCTCTCTCTCTACTTCCCTCTCTTTACTTCCCTCCATTCATTGTACGAGGAAGTAAAATTAGTGAACAACGGAAAATTATATTCTCAGGGTATCTCCTGACATCTATTTCGCGCGTATATTTCGAAATGCAAATTATACGAATTTATTCAGGGACCGTTTAACTATACTATAGTATATTAATTTCTTTTCCGATACGATTTAAAAAAGAAAATTAAAGAAATCTCGTGCATTTATCTGTTAACCCTTTTGGTCGCAACACTTACGTTAAAAAAGGCACTTTGTACCATGAGCATTAATATTTTTGAAAAATGCTTCGTGTAATCGACTTGAAAGTATACGATATAAGAAAGAGAGAGAGAGAAAGAGAGAGCGATAGAGAGGAATAGAGAAAGAGGGAAAGAGAGAGGAGAGAGAGAAAGAGAGAGAGAGCGTAACGATATCTTTGAGCTGGATATCGTTGCCTCGGTATTTATTTTCCCAGTTATGTCGCTAAAAGTCACGCGACCATTTCCTTTATTTCTTTTCAACGTCGACGCTGCTATGATATTACCATGGAGATTATAACAGCACAATTCTTTAGCTTTCAGACGTTTCGTTTCAAAGCGAGCAAAAAAAAAATAAAATTTGTCGAGTATTTTATATATGTATGTGTGTGTATGTGTGCACTAAAAAGATCACGTTGATGTACACATAGCCACTTTAACGTATATCCTTTTCATTAATAGAGTCCTTTATCCGCTGCCAGTTTTGCATTTCTTCGATGCTTCTTAGTCAAGCTCATGATCTTAATGAAAATTCATAAGACGCTATATAAATTAAAATATGATAGTCCAACTCATATTTCATCTACACCGTGATTCTTCTTCGCGTAATTGTAGAGATACCTGTGTTGTGAAGATAATCTTTCATAGACTCTTAAATCCTTCGAGATGGGTTACTGATAAAAAAGAAAAAAAGAAAATGATATTCTAGATTATCACAGATCGTAGCATCTTAGATTTTCAAAAAGAATTATTTTCGACGGGTTCTACATACCATTGTGATTTTAACTTCGAATCTTCGAATTTCTGTGACAGTAATTGAAACGATACAACACCTTTGCATCGTCATCATCGTTAAACAATTCGTCGGCTCTACGAGTCTCTCTCGCGGCTAGTAGGATCATTGTGGCGTTGTGCGTTGTAACAATAAGCATCTCGTTGACACTGTGACAAGCAGGATACGTTCGCTGCATCCTCTCCCTAACCAAGGGAAGGTTTACTTGTTTATCCGTAATTAGCCTAATGGCCAGCTACACCGCGTCGTTTCAAACTGAACGTCCGTGGTAGTCCACGTTGGTGCGGCTTCGAACCGTTTTCGAGGACACAAGAGAACTCCCAGGTTAGTCGATATCGTGCTAGGAAATCCAGCAAACAAAGCAATTCGGAATATAATATCGATCTTATTTCCTTTTAAAGTAGGTCAGTATTATTATGTTAAGATCTCTTCTGATAGTTAATGAAAATCGTGACGAATATCTTGATAATTTATAAAGTTTTTTACCAAACTTTTATCTTTATTGCGATTCATATTGATCGATGATAATTAATTAATTAGAAAGCAAGTTCGTAAACGTCAGTTGGTGTGTTGGAAAGTCGTAAAGCCGTGGATCGAATTTAACTCCACGTAGAACAAGAGAGAGTTAACGTTAACCTCAGCGTCCTATCTCTTCTTCTCTCTTTTCTTTTTCTCTTCCTCTCTCTCTCTCTCTCTCTCTCTCTCTCTCTCTCTCTCTCTTTCTCTTTCTCTCTCTCTCTCCATCTCTTTATCTCTCTTCCTTTATCTCCTTCGTTGTTCTGCTTTCCCTAAGCGCACCGTATTTTTCTCGAAGTTAACTCCTTGTTAAGTTCTTTTAAAGTCCCTGGAGGTTACGTGTTTCGGAGAGTACGTTGTGCTACAATAGATTCTAACTCTTTTGTACTCTACGAAGGGTGCACAAAGAAAAGGTTTTCAAATTCAGCTCGTTCGCCTTCCTACGAAAATAGCTTAATAAATTAATTTCACGCATTTTAAATATCAGTTTATATACATACATAAATACCTACGCACAGTCTGAAACGTTAAACGTTATAACTATGACTAACGGTGAACATAATTAATCATATACTCAAACTTTTGATTAATTAGCCATAATGAACTAGAGTTGTATAAGCGATCGATTGAAGTTTCGGAAAAATATTATTCGATATTAATGAGTCTGCAATACGTGGACTAATATTGATTATACCAAAACTCCATTTGCTTTATTTATATCTACTTTTTGTCGTTTATACTTTCGCACCAGCAACATAATTAAGTAACTTGTTTCAATCAACGAGCCATTTCTGAATTTTAATATTTCATATTTATTTCAATATGGACGAGGATCACATGGACAATTCTAGCCAAATATTTTGTCATACAAGCCACGATCAATATTCGTTTCTACGCTATTTTGGCAACTAATTCTCTAAACCAAATGAACATTTAGAGAATTAACAGAGACAATATTAATTATAGATCAAATCATTCGTAAAATGGATTAAATGTTAAATAGATATCGGTATTAAACTTTGATATAATGAATCAAAATCAGCTTAAAATGTTACATATATCTAGAATACATTCTTTTACATATATCAATCGGGATACATCAAAAATTAATTTTTATACATTTTCCATAAAAATATGCGAGAACTCTTTGTAACATTTATAGAAGATCGATGTAACATTAATGTCTTTAAAGTTTTACAATTAATATCAAATTGATGTGTCGAATTGCTTGGGATTCGACGTGCGTATTCGCCGATCTCATCTCTAATAACTCCCGATCGGTCAAACCAGCATGAATTTGAAGAGCGATCGGATCGCGGTCGCGCGTGCAAGTGTAATGCAAATATCTCTTCGTTATTAATGCGATTCGTGTGCGATGTATCGAACGTATCGCTGGGACGGCGTGCCCCGAAGGAATATCAAAGCACAGGACGGCCTTGTCGAACGTGAATCGGATAAGAACGTGGACCTTCCAATTCGATTGCCACAGAACGTCCAACGATAAATTCGAGATCTCCCGATTTCATTTTCGAAGAGGGTCGAAGAAATACTTCGCTGATGAGAAAACAATACTATGCTTTATATCGTAAATCACTTTCTCTTTTTCGATAAAAATAGTGCTGACTCGATTTAATTCCCTATCAATATTTTTTTGATAAAAAAATTATATCGTACATAAAAATTATTTATTATCGATGTGTAATTTTTTATCAAATAGATTTTATCGAAACGAAAATATTATATCGATTGCAGTAATATTTCTATAAATAATGGAAAGATGGTAAAGTATGTTTGCTCTTTCTAATTAAATAAATAAAATAGATCGATGCACGAAGAAAAATATTTCTTAATTTCGATTTACATTCCATTTTTCCTTCCGAATCAAACACGTTTAATATAACGAGGTAATCGAGATTAAGTCAGCAATGTGAATCGACTAAACGAAAGAAAAGAAAAGCTTACGTTAGCGTTGACATTTGATTTGAGTCAATTGCGTTTCAATTTGTAATAGGGTACTGTGAGATAATAGACGGTCCGTTCTAAAACGAATTCCATCGAGACGGATCGCGGAATCATTATCGAGTTCTCATTCGGTTCTCGACCGTTCGTAAATGTTACGAAGTGTCGTGGGTCCAATCAATTCGAGAAAAAAACCGAAAAAAAGCAGCGGCAGAGTTTCATTGAAATTGAATTAATCGTGTCAATAGCATGGAAATAATTCGATTTATATCGATAGCTATGTTGCAAAAGTCACTCGTTTATAAGCAATAAATGTCGGAAAACTACGAAGCGAGAAACGCGATACAAAGCTTTACATCGATTATTTACTGCTGTTTACTTTTTCAACGTGCTCGCAAACGCCTGCCAAACTTGGCATCCGCGTTCAGAAGCAGCGCACACATTTCCCATAACGTTGTCAAAATAATTTTCTTCGTTGGCTCGTTGCAAAATCGCCAAGAACCGAATTATCCATCGTTGATTTATTTATGTAACGTCGATCCAAGCTTGTTAAAAATTTCGTTACAAAATAGCAGATAATAATAACGAACGTTTCAAAATACATTTTAAATTTATCAATTATGATCATAAAACGCGACATTATTATCATTTCTACGAGAGAAATTTAATGCATACGATTCAATTAAATAGCCTACTGATAACGATTAAACATATTCGATGTATGTACATAAATATGTATATCGCTAATATATACATATCTGTATAGAAAATTTAAAGAAATGAAAAAATAAAGGAAATAAATTACTCGTAAAGAGCAAAGAAAAAAAAATCAACAAAGAAAAAGAAGGTCATTCGACTGTACTCGCGTGATTCATAAAACTTCTCTTCACTAAAAACCACATTCTTTAGAATATAAGGAGGCCCAAACGAAACTCGTTATTCCCTCTTATAAGGCACACGATCGAAAGATCGAAACAAACTGAAACAGTCATAGAAATTACAAAGGTTTTAACAAAGAACATAAACAAACATAGAAAAGAAAAAATTAAAAATGAAAAGAATGAAAATAATAGGCCTAAAAGAAGTAAGGGAACGTCGACGCAACTACCTTTACTTGGCCCTCAATGCTTTTAGTTAATTAAATTTACCGCGTTATTAACGTTTATGCGGCCAGAAAGTTCGCGCTCGTAAAAAACTGCGGTTGTTCCTGTTCCTGAAGTTGACGTTGGTAGTGGTTGTTTGCCTGGGGTTGAGTGACTTCTATACTTCTTGCACACAAAAATACATATATACGTGCACATATATATAATCACATATAATCGCGTATATACTTCTCGTCGTCATCACCATAGTCGCGTTGAAGGAGCCGTTGACTGAAAACGTTCGCGTGTCTCGTTGCGTAGAATCAATACCTAGCTCGTACACGCAAGTCTTTCTTTCTTTCGTGTACCTCTCGTTTCGTGGTTTTCGACGATGGATACGATCCACCCCCATTTTCATTTACTCTTTTTTCTAACGTCAGATCCTTTCCATTTTCTCTTTTTCGATATTTCGAGAGTACTTTTTATTCTCTGTTTCTTTTGGAAAATTGTTGAATTAAGCCACGGGTAAATTAAACCAACTTAATTATAGTGTTTTATTTTCATCGATTTGCCTCAATAGGATGAAAATAGAAGAGAGAAAAAAGGAAAGAGGAAAAAGAAGGAAATGAGAATTTTATATATATATATAAAATTATATATAATATTATATATATATATATATATATATATATATATATATATACATGGATAGATAGATAGAGAGATAGAGAGATAGGATAAAAATAGAATAAAAATACGAAAAGATGGAAATTTCAAAAACGTGATTATTTCATTTCATGAACGGATTAGTTTTAACTTTATTTTCTACTATTAGCTCTTCAGTTGCGAAATAATATAATTCTACTCATTTGGAGAACAAAGCAGATGTAACTGACATTCGGCATGAAAAATATGCATTCCTTTTTATTTTATCATATTTTTATTCTTTCTTCTCTCTCTCTCTCTCTCTCTTTTTCTTTTTTTCACCGAACGGGTGGAAATATTTCAAGGTGGAGCTTCATACGTTGGATACGGTGGTAATAGTGTTCCTGGCGGCTGAACGATCCATGCACGTGAAGAATCTAGTAATTTTGAGAATCACGCCGAATTCCTAGACGACGCTACCACGTCTCCGACTTGAAACATTCCGCATGGTATCCTCCATGAATCTTCTCTAAATAAGAAAGATCATTTTACTCGACGATTTCACACCGAGATTTAAATCAAATTCTACTAGGAGATATTAATTTTTTCTTTATCCTTTTTTTCTTTTCCTTCCTTTCCTTTTTTTCTTTTCTTTTTCTTTTTTGTAATTTTATATCTCAAACTCTGGCGTTACGCTCGATTATCTTCAATTGTTTCTTCGACTTTCGTTTCTCGCTTTTCCTGAAAGCAATTCTCGAGAATAGAACTCGGATATAGTCGATTTTCTACGGAGTTTAATTATCGCTCCACCAAATTAGTAATTTTCAGTAAGAGAAACTTTTGTGCGCTTAGCGCGAACTTGGCATTTTAAATCGATCAAATACTTTTCGCCGTGTTTTCCGTTTTCGTGAAAATAGATCGCATAAATGAAAGAGAAAGAACTTCATAAGATCCTGGGAAAAGACATTACGTTCGTCGTTCGAATATACATTGGAAGAGAGAAAATTGTAATGCTCGAAGTGTTTTCGAACAATGTCTCGAAGCGAGAAATGTTTATGAAAAACAATAATATTGCTCTTGGATTTACAAGAAACAAAGGACAATTTTGTCAGTAAAAATGTAAAATTGTTCACAGTGAAATAAACAAAACTTTCGATTGCTTAAATAAATTAAATGATAATGGATGGTACCTAAACGATCGGTAGGGCGTGGACGGGTCACGAAAGAACGATTATTCATTTCTAACTTTTAAATATTCTACTGACCAGAGTACAGATTACGTGCAACTTAAAACTAATTAATCCAAAAAAAGAAAAGATCGTGAATACATGGAGGTTCATTTTTTCACTGGCTACGATAACATTGACTTCTTTTCAGTTTACGTACTTTCTATGGATGTAATAGAATATATATACAAGTATACGTATATATATATATACATATATAAATATATACATTTATATGTATTTATATATATTTATATATACACACATACACATATGCAGACTTTTCTCTATCTGGATATATGCGTGTGCACTATAAATCTTTCGGCAGTCCGGGACTTTCTAATAAATAAAGGCTCACTAACGTCAGTAATAGCACGTTGCCATGAATGGAAAGTATGTATATAAATTACGTCTCAAAGAAAACCTGCCTTGTATTCATAATACCACTGTGGCGTTGGAATATCGAAATAAAATCATTCAACAAAAGAAAAGGAGGAAGAAGCAAGGGAAACGAACTCTCTTAGGTATTCTTTTCGTGTAAATTAATGTCGTTCGTTGCACGTTCGAATCCTTGTGTTCAAACAAAAATGGCCGACGACGACTACGACAACGACGAGGTACTCCTTTCATTTTCCTCGTGGATTTAATAAGATCGTATAACGACCATATAATCCTCATCGTGGTATTTATTTTAGCTTTTGAAAAGAAACGACGAAAATAACTTCTTTCTTTCGAGGCTTCTTATTAAATGAAAAACATCATAAGTTTTTATTCTTGAACCTATAAATAAGAAATTTTTAGGAAAATGAAACAGGAGAAATAGTTTGTATGTGTACGTGCGCGCGTGTATGTGAGAGGGAAAGAGAAAATGAGAAAAATTGAGTTATCGATCTCGCACGTTAGAATCGGATTCTCCGACATTGTCGTCGCTCGGTGAAAATCGTTTAATTCAACTGTAAATTTCATTGAACGTCCTGTTTCACAATGCTTTCCAACGTAGATGTAAAACGACTCTTTATTCGAAACAGGACGAGAAACTACTCTCTGAGAATTCATCTTCTTTAGCTGATAATCATGGTATAACTACTGAAGTTTATTTCACGTCGAATATGAAGAAAATAGATAATAGTTTTTTAATTAAATTTCTCCTCGGAAAATCCGATTGCTCAAAGGAAGAAAATTCTCTTACCGAAAGGTATAAAATATGCTCCGTTAAAGACTCGGTTACTTTTCCAGTTCCTCGCACAAACGTCAGCACTAAATCCACTACCGCAGATATTTTTATTTTCTTCTATAAAAGAAGATGAAGATCTTTCACGTTATCGTCGTCGTCGTCGTCGTCGTCGTCGACGTTGTCTAAATTAATGCTTCTCAAAGCTTGGTCAGTAGTGCTAAAAAAGATCCTTAAGATCCTTTCAGCTGATCAGGTAATTTGTATACATGATGGATCAATAGTTCCAAGATTTATAGTTTTATTAATTTGGTAAAAAATTAGTTCAAAAGTTTACGAGAAAGAGTAATTGATTTTTCAAATCGTTTAAAAACTTTTGGCCAGTCCTATATTACCAAATTCTTCATTTTTAATAAAGTAGATATAATAACATAGATAAAAATTCATTGAGACGTTGAATTTTCTTTTTAACGATTTATCTAAATCTTCATCATTCATTTTAACATTCAATTCCTCGATCATATTGATCTTATTACAAGCGAATAAAAAGAAAAGTTTCACAAAACATGTGATAAAAATGAATGCAACAACGGTTAACATAAAATATGACGTCGTCGAACGCGTTGTTCGATCAATCATAACTGCGCGAAGGGATAAACTTGCACAAGTTCTTCCTCTTCTTCCTCATCCTTCCAATAAGATAGCCGATAGGGAAATCATTTTTTTCCACTTTCACGGCACATTACGCGGCTGTTATCGCATCGTTTCAATGCATGATATTGATGGCCAAGCAAGTCTCGTATCGAGAAATAAGCGTTTGAATATAAACGCGAACGATCTCTTCTTCTTCTACACAAAAAGCATCTCTTTTGAGAATATATACCGTTTGTGCAACCTCTTATCCTCGCATATCTAAGTTTCAGAAGATGGAACCACTTGTTACGATAACATTTCTATGTTGTAAAACGATGTTACGTTTGTCATTTTGAAAATAAATGTTTAAGTATAAAAAAAAAGAGAAACATATCTTTCTTTAAAATAAAAGATTCCTAGAATCTTTTAAACTTCTTAACTCTTTTATTAGAGATTATCTTCGTATGTAGTTCGTTTTTGAATAAGAAGGAAGACTTTACATATCCTTAGCATAAGAATCAGAGGCCGATTCTACGAGACGAAAGTTTCCTACGTAGCTTAAGGCATCTTACTGCATATTCAAGTTCACTTTTAATCTGCTTTAAGTTAAAGATATAAAAGAAAAAGATCTCTCAAAGACCATTGTCGAAGAAACCACTAATCTGATTTCATTGAACTATCATTATTTTCTAGTCGATTCGATTAGATTTCTATAAATGATTTTGCAGAAACATTTGTTAATGTTCGAAAGAAAATTTCAAAAGAAAATTATTAATAGACGTGAAAAATATTTTCAAAAGGAACAGATAAAATCGATATAAGCAGCTTTGTGCTCATCTTCACAAAGGGTTAAAATCTTTCGATTCGGCCAAGAACTATCGATAACAAGTTAAACTTGTGAAACAGCAAACGATAGTTTAAATCGTTTTCGATGGAACTGATCGTGAAACGATCAAAGAATCATAATTCAACTTGAAACTTACTCTCTCTCTCTCTCTCTCTCTCTTTCTATATATTTATCTGTCCTTTTCCTTTGGCATCGCGTGCACCAGAGGTCCAAGAAACTTAGGGTGGTGGTTCGTGTGGCCACCTTTATCTCGCTAATCCAATATTTCGTCCGTACGTCGACGGTGCGGCCATTTCCGGTGCGATTTCGTGGAACACGAAACGACGTCACCCAACGATGGTGGCGGTACTGGCGTGGGTGGTGCTGCACCACCAGCCGGACCGCATCGAGGGTGAGTAGGGTGAAAGGGCGGAAAGGGTGTGCCGATCGAAGGCCAGATCGCGGTTCGTTCCCTATCGCGACAGCCTATTGAATTTAACGAATGCTTACCGCAAACGAGTTAACCTTTCTCTCTCTCTTTCTACTTTCATTTGCTGCTGCTCGCATTTCTTCGAACTTTCAAACGAGTTAAAGATTTATGCGCATCATGTTTTTCTTTCGAATATTAAAACACGTTCAGTGTCAAAACTTCGTACGTTTTACCCTAGGGATCACGAAGTTTTCGTCATATTACAAAAGAATAATGATAAATTATTATATATTATTATTAATGATAACTATACTGTTGTTAATAATTTATTTATATTTCACACATAAACGCTTCGTTTATTTTGACTGAATTGAACGAAACTGTAAAATTTTCAGTATGAAAGTTGCAAAATTATTGAAAGATATGACAGCATATTGTAAAAACTGCATTTGTCGTTCTCACTTTCGTTTATATTAATTTTAATAAAACATTATTCAAATTTATGTTACGTTAATTTTAAAGCCAACAAAGATGACTGAACTGATTACTGATATTCGAAATTATAATTCATATCTTCATTATAAATATATATATATATATATTATATATTAAACTTTTTTATTCATATTTTCATTATTCTCCTTGTAACAAGAATGAAAATTATGAATTTTTAATAATTATCAATTTTTGACTTTATACTAATTATTTAATCATTCATGTTATTCAAAATGTTTCGTAAAAAAAATAGTCAGTCGTCACGGTTATTATAGTATTCAAAAAATGGAAAATGGAAAAGAATAGATTCAGAAGTGAAAAAGTATTTCGATGTTAATTTATAGACATTTATTTTGTAAGTTCGAAAAATGAAACAGAAATTGGTTGGAGATATTTTTTTGACTTAGAAAAGGTGTGTATATATTGAAATGAGAAGAGAAATTAGCAACATTAATTAGATTCGAATACGTGGCACCATCTGAAACGAGATTCGCTAGATTTTAGCGTAGAGTTTATTCGCCTACCTCCGTATCTACGTACTTTAACGAGAATGTAAAACTAACGTGCCGCAACGTACAAGCTACGTTAACCGTATATTATGGGTCTGCGTAAAGAGTCAAAACTAAATGTAGTAGCTGCTAATTAACAATTCAAACTTTCTCCACGTCTCCGTCATGTCCACCGGCAGGTTTACTACTAACGAGCCATTGCTCGAGAATCAACGTACCGAAAGTTTTTACCTCTTTGCTCGATATTTCTATTAATGATACCTAGAATTAATATTATTATAGGTATAACAAAATATCCGCCGTGCGATCCGATAATTTCTCTTGAAAGTACGTCAAAGTAAACCGCAAAGCGTTTCAAACGAATCCGCTTTTGAAGGCTTTTCTTACACAAAGGCGATTTTCAATGATTCAAACAAAACTCTCATACGTATTTTCACAAAGAAACAAGACAAAAATAAAACAAAATGATGTTGGTATTCGTTTACAAGATACCAGTAATGCATTAAATTCTAAGATAATTTTTCGAAATGGGCTCATGTGCATAAAAAAAGTTTCATTAATTGGAATGTGAACATAGAAAGAAAAGGAGAAAATAAAAAAAGAGAAAGATGTACTGATGAAAAATATTACGATGTATCGCCATGACAGAGTGACAATTGTACAACACTATTTTAAATACAGAAATAGTCGGAATGTAGCACGTTATTTTATTTTATTTTGTTGCTCTAGCTTATCCTTTATACAGAGGAATTTATAGAAAAATATCTTTCTTGAAATAACTCCTTCATACCGTGCAATTTTCTACTACATGCCGGAGATTGCTCGTGTGCCTTCTCATCCACAATCATTATTGAAGTATATTTTTCTAAGAATACCGAAAAACGAATAATATTATCCTTTTTTTATGCTTATTAGGAAAAAAGTTTTATCAATCGTTTCATTAAATCTAATCGATTACGATAGCGATTACGATAGCGATTGAACGTATAAAACTTGCACGGGATAACACGTTTTGTTAAGAAAATTGTAACCCCGTCTGATATAACAATATCATTCCACCGTATTTATTACATATGTATGTATACTGCTCGTTAACGTCCCGTTAGCTATCGTTATTCGTTATAGAGCGACGATATAGTGATATTATTTAATCTACCAGCCAATATTTTCCAATACCAGAGAAAGAGAGAGAGAGAGAGAGAGAGAGAGAGAGAGAGAGAGAGAGAGAGAGAGGATGATCGTTCGATAACACGAATTTACTCGAACGTTTCGTCACGAGCCATCGCGGAAAGAATTTTGTTAAACGCGACGATAAAGAAGCACACTAATGAGGGCACGTAAATCGAATTTTACGAGATACCCCGCTATCGAAACCCTTCATCGTCGTTCGCTTGACGTAATTTTCCCTCGAATATTCTGCACCGTCCGCTCGATTCCACTCCGTCGCAATTACATTGACTCGTTAGACTTTAGCGTCTTGTAACGAAACGAGCTAATTGACGTTATAAATCACGACGAATTAGCGAATCAGCAAGCCCTGACAATTATAAAATATTATTTTGATCGACGAATTACTTAACTTGACGTTTCTGCGGTTACGTGTAAAATGACCTTCTATTCAATCGGAGAATGATATCGAGGTCGACTGAAACAAAACAATGCTCGAAATATATAAGCAATGGCAGTTAACACAATATAGATTGTTATCATATTGACTGTACCTTATTCTCCTATCCGTTGGAGTCTCTTCTCCTTTCTCCCAAACTATTCACGCCATAGAAATGAACTCGCTGCGAAATGGTCATGAGATATCTCGTGTTTGATAATTCACCCAAGACCCCTTTTGTTTTATCTTCGACATCCAATAAAGTTCGATTCGTCGACGTATATAACGTATATCATTACGAGCTAATGAACAAGTAAGTTAATAATTAACTTTATGGTTGAGAGAAAATAAAAAATATATAGAAACTCCGTAAAAACTAAAAACTCGTAGCTCGTTTCCGCACCACGGAAGCACGGAATTAAATATTTCGAACGCTTCCACGTTCGCTCGTTATTCTTTTCCACGTCGGAGAATAAAACGTGCCGAAAAATGTATCCACTTAACCTCGATCGTATGCGGTGATTCATTTCGCTCTTTCGAATAAACATCGTTCTCACTCTCGCGCCTGCGATCCCACGTTTTCGTAATAAATTCACGAACGCGTTTTGGAGCGGAAATACTTCCGGTAAGCCCCACTTCGCGAGAAAGCATCGCCTTTCGAAAAGATTTAAAGGCCCACGAAACAACGGAATCCTCCTTGACCAGGACAAAAATGATGATTCTCTTTAACAAAATGAAGCTAAAGTATAGCAACAACAATAACAGCAAAATTATGGACAGAAAGTAATATATTACGATAATGTTTTTATATAATTGATAAGATATCTTCCTTTTATTTGAGTCAAAATACATGAGTTTGAAAAAGAAAAAAAATAATTGATAGATGTATGAAAAAAGTTAATTTATTGAAAGCACGATTTTACAATAATTGTTATAAACCATAGAGATAGGAATATGAATGGAGTATTAAAATCGCGCATGTTTGCCAAGCAACAACACACGTGCACGAATGTACTACTTAAGTTCGCAGCTCGTAAAACATGATAATCTCTCTTTTGTCGATGTCCTTTATTTATTCAGAAGTTATCTACACGAACGTGATAAAGTCGTACTAAATATGTATACACGCACTCCCTCTCCCTTTCTCTCTCTCTCTTTCATTTTCTAGTTTTCTCTCTCATTTCCATTTCGTTTTTTTTCGCTTTTTTGTTGTGTCGAAATAAAAGAAACGAAAACGACGTAAACGAGGATGCTTGGCGGTGAGCGTATTAGAAGAACGTGCATTGTAATGTTGCGGCTACGATGCGGAATTGTGTACGGAAATGACAGCGGAGAATGATGAAAATCGAAGAAAGAGAAAACGAGTTAGCCAAAGAGAGTGGGAGAGAGAGACAGAGAGAGAGAGAGAGAGAGAGAGAGAGAGAGAGGAGAACGAGAGCGAATTCAGTCATGGTCCTTTCTTCTGCAAACGTTTCGATGTAATTTCCTGCGGACAGAATTCTCTCTCTCTCTCTCTCTCTCTCTCTCTCTCTCTCTCCGCACCACGAAGCATATAGCTCGTATGAAAGCCGATGTCCATGCAATGGTCGGCGCGAACGTGAATACGCGCATGATCGGACGAATGGTTAAGGATAACGAAATGTACGGCTGATTAGTTCCAACATTTGATTGATGTCATTACAGATTCGCTTATACCAATGACACGGGCGTACGTTCCCTGACGCAAATTATCTATACACATTCTATACGTAACGCAATGACATCAGCGGATTGCTGTTTGCAATGGTACGTATCAGTACTCGAGATACTAACAGACGATAGCTACCTTCGGTAGGTTAATACTACTCGAAATTTCCTTTGTCTCTTTCCTTTCGAAAACCATTCGTAGTTGCAGGTACGTACATAGTAGTAGATCGATCGTGCCAAAGTTACTTGCGAAATTCTACCAAATTACTTCTCTCAACGTTCGTTTCTTTCGTCCTCGAAATATTCTCTTATACGTTTTCCACGTTCTTCTTAACGAGAAAACGAAAATTACCGAGAAGACGATGGATTCGTACGGAAGTAATCTTTCAAACCTTCTCCAAGAAAGGTGAAAGAGGTAAGGCGTTCGTTAAACTCGAAAGACCGATGCATCCTTTTCTCTCTGAATGAACGTTCTTCGTAAAGATCCTAAGGGAGTCTTCCGGTAGAAGGCTAATAACCGTCGAGAGGGCAATTGTCGAGGATGAAGGCTGCTTTATATTCTCAGCAACTGTCCGTTCAAGCAGCTGGTTGCACAGCGTTGCTACGTGCTCGCGATGGATCAGAACCGCGTTTGAAGCGAACGCCCAACGACAATGCATCTTAATAGGCGAACATTGTCCTTTCCCTTCCACCAGTACCGTCCTAAGCACGCTCGAAGGAAATAATAAAAGCTTGGGCATCGAGTACGATCAAACGACGAGAATGATAAATACGTTCATATTCGTAGAATATCCAACATGAACAAAAATATCAAACCTATTGGTAAAGCCTCCAATGAAGGTTCTGCGGTAAACCTAACTAACCAGAGAATGGTATATAATGACTTAGCAAATAATTCCATTCGACATTTCGATTAATCCCTTTTGTTTACATATACATATGTAAATATATACATACATATATCTATACATAGTTGTTGACGTTCTATCTCACACCCTTAGTTTTCTTAAATTTTCTTTCAATAGCCATATATTATCATGCAAACTATTTTCATCGTAACTATTTCGTTGGATGCTCGATAAGGATAATTGATAAATAAGAACTTTGTTACCAATTAACGACACAATATCTCAAAACGTAATTAAAAACTTTTCATTGAAGTATAGCTTAAAACGTTAATATATCACATTGCCCGATTCACTAAGAAACTCAGTGTATTGTATCATAATAATCGTAAGGATTTTATTATTATCTTCGTCTATCATCATTCAATCGGTTAATCTTACTTCGAAATATACAAGGCTTCGTTTGGATTAATTTTCATTCAAGGGTTCGATCGTCGTATTCTTGGAAATAACGTGTAATTATCGAGCCAACTACATCGTCGATGGAAGTGTGTATACAAACATAAGGATGCTTACGTCCGTGAAGACATGTATCAACAATACTCGGTAAACTTTGCTAAACTTGATTCATAAAGGTGAACATACCTAACAAAATATTATTCTAAGAAATTATTCTAAGAAAAATAAAAACTTCTATTCTACGTACTGCTTTTACGCACGAAATTTAATAAAGAAAATTTATAAATACGAAAAATTGCTTTTCAATGTCATATCGTCAAACCTGTGAATTATTGCACTCCGATGAGAAACATTTCAGGAGAAAAAATATCATTCTTCCGTTCTTCTATCATTCATGTTAGTACTAGGTAGCACGAATATATCTATACGTTTACGGACTAAACGTTTTCGCGGATGATAGCAGTTTTGTGTTTATATATATATAAAAAAAAAAAAAAGATAGAAAGAGAAAACAAAAATAGGCACGCGGTTGGAACAGTACTTTTTGGAAAACGTGTAACTTTTGTCCTAAATATTTTTGCGTGACTCGCTTCGAAAGGTACCGATACAAATTCCAGTATATTCCAGAGATAAATGATTCGTATTCGTGTTGGTTTATTCGTGTATACGAATTGCGAGGGTGAGGTTTTGGGAAATCGAACGAAACTGGACTGAAGTAGTGCGAACGTGTTTCATCTCTTTCTCTCTCTTTTTCTCCCTTTTTCTATACACACACACACACATATATATACGTGTGTGTGTGTGTGTACATATATATTTTTTAGCGTTTATACGAAGAGGTTGCTCTGACGTACGAAGGCTTAATGTTACCCGAGCGATATATTTCTGCATCGGTGATGCTATTGTAGTCGGTCTAGGCACCGATAAAATAGGTACACAGATATTCGTTTGTAGAAACGATGGTACGAAAGAAGAATCCTTAACCTCACCTACGTTTTCTCTATCCGATAAACTATATTTTGTCGACCATGAGTTTTTCATAGGTTTTCCATTGTTTACGTGTAAACTATGGTCAAGTCAAAGACTATAAATACGCTAAAATTTTCTTCAATGGCGTGTATACATAGAGAAACGAAATGAAAAAAATGTAGAAACAAGAACGTAAGAGAACATAAATGAATTATAAAAACAATGGGAAAAATGTAGGATATAATAAGTTCCAATGTACATATACTTACTCTTACATGTTAGGTATTAAAACGGAAGTTTTGTATTATCACCGGGTTGTTGTCTATTTCAAAATTTATAATAAATGGCCGGAACTTTCGTCAGAACTATGTGCGATTTTTGTTTGTGAATAATCAACTTTCGTGGTACCCGCAATTTTAACGGGAAACGTGTTTTACTTTTCGCAAAAACGAGATGACACTCCTGGAATCCGCTTTAAAGTAAATTTGTACGTATTTGTATTTCGAACGAGTCTGGTGCACTCTTGCACAAGCAAATTTGATGAAAATCGTTTCGATCGCTAATTAAATAGGTATGTATGTACATATGTATGTACGTTCGGAGAGATAGAATTTACGATAACGAGTCTACACTATTGAAAAATTATACGTACCTACCGTAGTATACCTACCAACTATAAAATCATAGATTATTCAATTAACGTAAGATTATTTGATAAAGCTTCATGAATCGTGCACAATAGCCGTGCGTATTCTGATTAAATACTAGGCCGCTTATGGAAAATCGATCTTTACGTTCTGTAACTTGGTCAGTGTTTAATGATAATTATTCAACAATGCTCGCAGTTATGAATATATATGATCGACAAACAAATATCATTAAATTCGTTATAATTCATAGGAAATAAATGTTACGAGGACGATTAATATATCTATTTTGGGAAGTATGTAGGAAGAAGATGAGCTTCCATATATATATATGTGTGTGTTTGTGTGTGTGTGTGTATGACACACACGCATACACATTCATGTAGGCATATCTCGAATATGTAGAACACGAAAAACTTAACTTTACTTGAAATAATTTACCAAGATTTAAATGACTACGAATAAATCTAGGAATATTTCTTTGGGCGTTATCTTGTCAAAAGAGTGAAGGGATACGTTGAGATAAAACGATAGATTGATAAATAGACATGTTTAAATAGAAATGGAGGTGGACATTAAATATCGAGCCGGCTAGTCGTCGTAGCTCGCGAAACGCAAACCACATCGGACAGATCTGAGATATCGCTCGTTTGCGTTTCCTCGAGAATTAGGTAGCGGCAAACAAAAAGCAACGCTTTCGAATGGGTAACATCGTCCTGCGTCATGGCCACGAAACCACGTTGGACACTTGAAATATCACTGGCTTGCGTTCTTCCGGAGAACAGTATAGCTAACTGCTGCGATAACGGCTGGACTCGGTTGCTTTTGCTCTTGGATGTGTTAAACGCGAGTCAGCCTGACGCGATTCGTTCCATAATATCTCACATAGTCTCCGTCCAAAATTATCGTCGACGTAGAATACGTTCAACCATATATATGTATGTATACATATATATATATATATATATATATATATATATATAGGTGTGTTTATTCATGTGCATATATGTAACTATATAGGTAACAGCTGCTGTCCGAGTGACGAAGAGAGAAACGCATCGTCTACTCAAAACTGACCAGGCATACCGACTCCTCATAGTTTACGCCATGTAAATTGTGTATCAAAAGGAAAACATTTCGATGATATATTCCATTAAATTTATTTACATATTTCAAATCCATTATTCGCTCACAGGTTTCTATTTATCAAAGATTTTCATCTCGCAACAATTTACATAGCAAATAAAACGATCAAATCGTATAAAATTCGTAAATGAAATAATAAACGAGATTCCTCCAAATTTTTTTAATTTTTCGAGCGATAGGATTTTTCAATGTATAGAATTTCGTTGAAAATTTTAAGCTCTTTCGGACATTTTCGAAACGGCCGAGCAGGGAAAGAATAAGGATAGTAATGAAAAAAAAAGGGGAGAGAGAAAAAAGCACGAAGGACGTGAGGCAAATTTTATCGATGCATTATTCAACAGGCCACCGTATTTATCGGCGTATTTATCTATAAACGTGGGTATCGTTACTCGCGTTTAACGTGTACCTTCAGTAAACTTTAGAGGCAGGCAACGAGCCTTTGTCAGTATGCTTGTTAAAAGATTCGAGATAAAGTCGGACGAGCTTGCACTCGAGGATGAGAACGAATATCGGAAAGAAAAATGACCCCTCGCATCGATTCGACTTCAAATTCTCTTGGCGTCGGGTCGGTTAACTATCTCTATGGTTTACTGTGTTTCCGTGCCTTTTAATTTTCAAACGTAGTTATTTTAGGACAGCAGATTATCGTTTATCACCACGAAACTGACTACGTAGCAGTAATTCTAGCACTCTATCGACAATAGTCAAATTCCAATGGAAGAATAGAACACACATGGATGCTTTGAGTTTTTGAAACAGACGATCAAGAAAACGGCTTTGTTAGATAAGTGACAACCATGTTTTCATCCCATCGTTTCCTCTCTCTTTTTCTTCAACATTGATTCCGTCATTTTCTTCGACGATTTTCCTTACCCATCTGACTCTGATTTATCTATCTCTCTTTTTTCTTTACTTTGCGCAACAAGTTTTCTATTTATCATGTCTCTGACATAGACCGTCCTTTGCCAAAGGGTAATAAGCTTTTTTCTATATCTTCGATGGTAAAAAGTAAAATAAAAATAAGCCGACAATATGGCTCTAACATTAACGTATGATAACTGCATGGAATGAGATTATACGTGAAGAAAATCATCCAACAGTATATGTTTCTATTGATCTTCGGCTATATTTAACAATACGTGCTATTTTGTTAATATCAAGAAACTATACGATTATGCATTCAAGTATAATATACTATCATAGATAGAGCCATTAGCATAAAGCTTTGATAATCCAATTGCAGTGAAGAGGTTTCAATCGAATTAGTGAACATACATGTATAATGAAGGTATAGTGTAAACTTCTTGTCTGATATCTATATGTTCGTAGTGCTATTAACGGAATCTTATATATTACACGTATGTAGGTCAACTGTGGATATCATTATTTATCTTTCTAATAGAGTTCAATTCTTTTTATTCTTGTTTAAGGTTAAGTCTCGTTTAAGGTAACTCGTGTATTAATTCTGCAAGCATCAAAGCCGGAGGTTTCACATATGAGAGAGGAGACCTAGTATCGACGTTAATACCAAAATGTAAACCCCCAAGGCAATCTCGTCGTAACCAATACGTACGGTCATCATATCGTGGGTACATAATGCCTAATCTAATTCTATAGATTCCCATCAATACGTGGCACATATATGATCGTACAAGAGAGACATGTAAACAAAGGAAGCAAAGAGAGATAGTTCTCCCAATAGTGAAACAAATGTAGAGTTAGGAGAGACTATCTCAATCCTTTGGTGAATTTAACTGCATTGCGATCAATCGATGATCCGCCATCAATTATAAAATTTCATCTTAATTAATAAACACGTTGAAAACGAATGACAAGTTCGTTCGACGTGAATTTTACATCCCGAAATTCTTATCACGTTTCGATGTACCAGCTTTCCGTATTCGTATATTTTAAGCAAGATTTAGCTATTTATATATATAAATAAATAGTTAGATAGATAAATAGATAAAATAAATCATTCTCGAAATATGACCATACATATACGAGAATGACCTCCACTTTTTTAGACGAATTTTAATTTTCACCAGTGCCATAAATGACATATTCGATTCTTATTAACTTTTTTATCTATAAAGACCAGATTCAGTTACTATTATTAATATTATTAGATCGAACGATATTTATTATGTTGAAAGCAAATTGGATGGGTTCGTGTGATATGATATTTTGCGATTAATTGCACCGATCCTATATATCAATGTAAAAAAGTATGATCGAAGATATGCAAAAGATGAAAAGTCGTTCTATACTAGCTAACACTTTATACAGTCTTGAAACTAAAGAATTCTGAGTGAGATTGAACGTAGTCGTAGTGAGATTCTGAAACGAGTAAGCTCGCATATTTAATAGGTAGCTTACAAAGAAGGTAACGCGAATGACGAGAAACGAATTCCTGAACATGCTTGGAACCATCGAGATGGTAGTAAATGTTCGCCTGGGTGAAAATTCGATTCATAGGGCGTTGCTGCTGCTTCGATCGACACGAATACATACGTACAACGTATACGACAAGGTATGCATTTACGGGATGCAAAAATAATATTTTAACGGAGTGTTTCTTTCAGCGTCATCCGGTAGAGACTTGAGTGTATATAGTCAACTCCTATGTATAATAAATCTGCTCAGTCCTCTTTCCCTCTCTGTACATATTTTTACTTCAAGATCTACTCGACACGATAAAGGTGCGTGTGATTGTTTTTCAACAACGACGAAGAGAATTTATTGCGTGAACTTTCAACGACAAGTATGCAATCATTCGATTATTATTGGCAAGATTTATAAACAAGTGGCATTTCATTGTAATAAATTCTTTCTTTATAACGACACTTATTTATAAATCACCAATATATTTTCTCTTTCTAGTAAAATGTAAACTATCGACAAATACCTCGCGTTTCAATAATAGATATATATATATATATATATATATATATATATATATATATATATATGTATGTATGTATCATTATAAGTAAGACAAAATTGGATTATCCATGTGTTCGCATCTTCGTCTGCTAAATTTCAACGCGTTTGTTGTGGAATCATTCTATATGTCGATGTCTTTCTCTTTCTCTCTTTTTTTCTTGTTTACAAATGAACGTGAATAGTTCTCAGTTTTACGAGCGAAACGTCCATTCAAACTCACAAGTGACTTTTACGCAGGTCGAATAAGACCGTAATCCTCCTGGTGCATTTTCTGTATTATGATTCTTGCGGTGAGATTTACGGACGCACTAAGAAGAGTCGTGTATCTCTCTCTCTCTCTCTCTCTCTCTCTCTCTCTCTCGTTCTCTCTTTCTCCTTCTCTCACATGAGAAGACACGGAATGGAACTGGTAGTAGCGTACCGCGACGCTTTTCACCTTGTCTCAGAAACCAGAATAAACGAGTACACGAGTCCCCGTCGTTTTCCACGAGTCACCAAGGAATGAAAGAAAAAGAAGAAAGAAAAAAGGGGAAAAAAAAGAAATACAAGAAAAGGAAAAGAGTCTTTGACGTGTTACCTGTGGGAAAAGCAACTTACAATACCACGAAACTATTTTCTACGAAATAACGTCGCAAAGTGTTAAACTCGATGGCAGCTGACGAAAGGAAAGACGAAGTGGGAGAGAAGAAAAAGAGAAGAGGGATTAAAAAATTTCCTGAACTTTCAACTTGTACCTGCCCTTCGCATTTCCAACCTTATATCCTCCAATCCTCCCTTCCACGAAACTAACTGGTTTTAATTAAACGCCGAACGTCGCGTCGCGCGATGAAATTTTTCGGAAATTAATTAGAAAATATACGAAGCGAGGTTAATCACCTCGTCTGCAACTAGAAGAGAAATCAAGACGAAGGTACGAGGGGAGGTAGTTAAACGGGCTACCCTTCCGAAGGCAAAGTGCCAGAAGCGACTGGGTTAAGTTCTTGCATCAAGAAAGCACGTAGATTTTTTTGAACGGAACGAATGAGAACGTAAGAGAAAAAGAACGTATCGTATTAGATGAATACGAGATCTTGACTAGAACATTAGAATAATACAATAGCACTAATTAAACATAATTACGAACCAGTAGTGATTTTTAAATTCTAAAGAATACCATAACAAATACTTATTACAAATAAATGACACAATAAAGTATCATTATTATATGCTATATAAAATCTTTCAAACAAAGACCAAGGTGATACAATATCAAAGGCTTGAAATTATAAAAGAAGAAGTTAAAAGAACTGTGTCCTTGGTCAGCGAAAAAAGCAGGAAACGTATCGACCAGTTCGTCTTTTTTCAGAACGTAAGGAAAACTGCTGGCAAGTATACAATGGATGATCGAGCACGAAGAAGCAAAAGTGGAAGAAGTAGAAGAAATGGAAGAAGAAGAAGAAGAAGAAGAAGAAGAAGAAGAAGAAGAAGAAGTAGAAAAAGGAAAGAGAAAAGGCATGCCCATCGGGGTGCTATTAGTACAGATCTAGGTGCAAGCATATAGACGAATCGATGCCAGCTTGCAAATTGACCTAAATTGGAAAATAAACGAAAGAGGATGCCATTGCCGATCGTACGGAAACGACGAACGACGTTTCATATCGATAAGGAAGTACTCGCTAAGAAGGGGCTTGGCGATGAAGGGTGAGGAGAGGCTTAGTGGTAGCTACGAAGCCTCAAATCCATGGGGAACTATTCGCGCGTCTGTATAATGCTCTCTTTCAATGGCCGAAGCTGCTTTTCTCTGCTTCCTACCCTTAAAAATATCCCCCTTTATATGACGTCGGCGACGACAACGATGACGATGGTGGGTTGGCTACATACACGGCACTCCTCTCGAACAAAGGAACTCGTCTCACAAAAGTTGACGTCTTAGAAAAGAAGAGAGTGAGTGAGAAAGAGAGAGAGAGAGAGAGAGACAGAGTGAATGAGTGAGTAAGTGAGGGAAAAGAGAGAGAGAGAGAGAATCTACTCGCGGAACTCTCTAATGGTCGAGGATTTTTGTGCTGCTCCTTGGAATATTGCTTTAAGTAGAAAGTTGGAAGCTACCGTTTTCTCACGCCCGACGTAGCCTCTGGCTAACTGAAAATGAAAGAGCAAGAAAAATGGATATATAGAATGACAGAGAAAGATAGAGAGAGAGAGAGAGAGAGAGAGAGAGAAATAGATAAGAAGCTAAGGTTATTTGCTTTACGAATTCGGATAAGAATGACGCCCCAAATAAATAAACGTCGACGTAAACCCACGCGCACGCTTTATACGAAGGAAACTCACATTCGGAACTCTCCGTTGTCGACAGAAATTCCGCGAGAGAAAACGATATCGCTCTAGAGAGAATCCTCGTTTCGAATGTTCACTTAAATATCGGTTGTTTAGTCGAACCGACACGTTTCCTCAAAATAGATTTCGTTTTCTCTTCGTATCTCTTTTTATTTCTTTATCTTCCTCTTTTCATTTCTAGAATTAATTTTCTAGAAAACTTTTTCCTTTCTTTTTCTTTTTTCTGTTTCTGTCTCTGTCTCTCTTTCTTCTTTAATAATACAAAGATCGAGAATGAGAACACTTTCGTTTATTTACGATATTCTTAGACCAACGTTACTTTTTCCTTTCTTCCGATGAAGACGTTACTTGAAAATATAGTTAAGAAAGATACGTTGCGTGCAACATGTAAGATTGCTCGGTAAAGTGTTAATAACGAACAAGCGCTGGTTGAATCGAAGCGGAAAGAGCGATAAATCGAGATGCTTTCCTTTCGATTATCGTAACAACTTTCTCTTTTTTTTTCTCTAAAACACCCTCTTTTAAGTTATCAACGAGTGGTATGAGATATGTGTAGACGCAATTCACTGTAGACACATGAGGGTTGACGTTTTGTGAGAAAAGTGTCACGTACGTCGCCCGACGCCATCTCTCTCAAACCCTCTCTATCTATCTGTTTCTCTCTCTCTCTCTCTCTCTCTCTCTCTCTCTCTCTCTCTCTCTTTGTTACCTTCCCCCGATAGGAGAATATCGTGCAAAGTGCCACGTAATAGCGATTAATGGAAGCGCATCCATTTACCACAACCAAAGACATCAGGCGTGCGTGCTAACGCGCTTTCTAAGTAGGCACTTCGATTAACCAAAGTGCCCGACTCTTCCGTCTGCCACTTCTCTCTTAGAAGCTCTTGTCTAACAACATTTTATTTCTTTCTAATAACGAAGAGAAAGAGAGAGAAGAGGTGCGAGATAATGTTACTCGTTGCTCATGAAATCTGATATAACAACGTAAATGTTTGTAGATAATTCTAAAAAATAATGATGCTCGAAATCTAAAAGGGAAAACATAAAATGAGAAGTTTCAATCCATGCGTGTGTAACGTCATTAGCGGAATCTGTTCTTATGACGTCATTTAATTCGATATCTTTGTCTGTGTAAAAATATAATAAACGATGAAGCTTCGGTTCTACGTTAATAATTTAAAGGATTTATTTTAACTTACCCACGTATCAAGGATCTTCGTTCTCATTTTTACAGAAGTTAGCCAGCTAACAATAAGTAATTCATGGGATTCTGCTTAAATAACTTCCGCTGACTTTACGATAGAATTTATCATAATATACCGAGACAAATGATAAGCGATAAAATGAAAAGCTCGGAAATGGAGAGGAGCTTTACAAAATATCACCGGAACTGGAGGCGACGTGCCTTCATGCACCATTGCAAATTTCCGGTGCAATTTTAAATCGCTCCATCAGTGAAAGTAATCAACAGATTCTTTGAAAGCAATAATAACTGAAAAAAGAAATATGTGAACGGGTCATATGATACAGGAACACGCATCGACATACGGCTCGTTTTATATTTTTTCAACCCCAATTGCTTTGCGATTTTATTGGATTCAAATTACGTTATATTGATATTAACAAACGATGAATATGACTCAGATTTGTAAAAAAATATGTCCGATTACGTACGTTGGTATAAAAATAATTTTCGTATCCGAAGTTGATCTCGATTTTCTTTATCGAAATCTAATAATAAATTCTAGTTGATAATAAATAATGATTAAAGCTTGAAGACGGGCTAAAATTGAATCATTATTATTGTTACTATAATACCATGGGAATATAATTTTCGAGAGTGCAAACACGAAGATGTTTCTCCTTCTTCGAATCTATACAGGCAAGTAGTTAATGAGTAAGATCGTTCCGTTTCGAGCAACGGATACTCCGTTTATACGGAATGGTACGGGTTGTACTCTCGATTAACGGAGAGAACAATTTAATTCCTAACAGAGATAACCGACTTATCGGCGAAATATATCGGTATCAGAACGTCCCACGATAATGCTATAATGGCGTGCGTGAGAATGGTTCTTCGATATCACGACTGAATATTCTGATATCTTTCTCTCTCCCCTTTTCTCTCCTTTTCGCCCTCTCCCTCTCTCTCTCTCTCTCCCTCCCTCCCTTAATACGCATATGGTATATAGAATCCCAAATAACGACTGTCAGCTGAAAACGCTGAGTTATAATATACGCGCATTAAGGGTCATCTGTTGAGCTCGTACTTAAGACTTAAATGAAATTTAAGTAGAATATGGCTTAGCTTAGAGTCAAGTGAGAGACGATTAGTTCAATTTAAAATCAAGCTTTCACGTAAGTTTTCAGTGTAGAAAATGAAATTAATTATGATCGAAGATAGGATGAAATTTTAAGTATTTCAACTTAAGAACCGTTCTAAGAAAGCTTTAAATCGTCTTTCAGGATATCTTTTTATGAAACATTCATCGGATACTACTAGTCCGATAAATAAATAAGATGAAAAACTTTACAAAGATTTCTTTGAACTATCAATATGGACAATTAATAAATTAGAAGATATATATATAATTAAAACAACATGGAAAATGTAGTATATAAAAATAGAAGCAAACTTTGTTTCAAAGAATCGAAGACAAACAAGGAAGAATATACGGCAGGTAAAAGATCATCCACCAATATTAATTCACTAAGTCAACCCATATAATTCTCCTTCACTGAAGTTCCCATTCCGTTTTGTTCGAAAGCTAAAGTAACTTGAGTTGCACTCCAAGCGCTCTTATTTGCGCATGTACCAGCAACATATAGTGCATGCGTCTGATATCAAATGTTACAACAATTTGATAGGAAAAGCACAAAGTTCGAGGACACTTGTTAACTGCTCAAGGATGGTAGTGCCACGTTGACAACGCCGACATTCTAATGCTAGGACGTGTGTCTGTCTGACGCTATCGCGTCTCTCTCTACTTGTCATTGCTAGAAGAGCTGTTATTACTAAAGAGGTACTTCCGTAGACTCAAAACTTCAAAACGATCGTTCTATATATCTCTACTTCTCTCTCTCTCTCTCTCTCTCTCTCTCTCTCTCTCTTTCTTTCCATATCATTCGAGAGTTCTCCAAAGAGCTATACTCGCCGAATCTAGAGTTAGAGAGTTCGATATATGCCTCGAATCAGATCGAGAGAGAAATTTTCGTCGAGAATTTTCTCGACTCGATATTTGCACGCTCGTCAATCGAACGTCGTATGAAGTCGAGACGTCGAGTTCGTTCGTCGATGTACCAAAGTCGAGAGAGGAATAGGGAGAAAGCGTAAAAAAAGGAGAAAAGAAAAAAGAAAGAGAGACAGAGAGAGAGAGAGAGAGAGAGAGAGAGAGAGAGAGAAATAGCGATGAACTAACGCGAATTTTCGGCCGAGCGCATCCTTGTTGAGCCTTCGACGAATGACAGCCCATGTCCTTTTTTTTCCTAGCAACTATCGACAATTATTGCCATTATCGATGGGCGAAGTTTCGCGATTGCAAACTGTCCGTCACTTTGGACCGTTTCTCCTCTTCTTTCACTCTGTGTTAGAGGAATACGGTGAAACAAGGACGTTGTAGTACGCACACAGATATAAAGACACACACGCACATACACACGCACAACTTTAGAAAAGTTCTCCGTTTTTACGTTGGAACCGTGTATCAACGTCCGCTCGTTCGAGCGTTAACAACCGGGGCAGGCGCGGCCCGCTCGTAAACCGTTGAAGCTTTCTCTCTCTCTCTCTCTCTCTCTCTCTCTCTCTCTCTCTCTCTCTCTCTCACGAACACGTAGGTACGATCCTTGCAAGCTAGGTACGACCCTGGGACCCATATGTACCACCAATCGCGGGAGCTGTAGGTAGACTTAATGGCAGACGCGACATGTAAATGACCTATCGATGGATCAACGGCACATTGGCTTTTCGCAGTACCCATCTATACCTCTCTCTCTCTCTCTCTCTCTCTCTCTCGCTCTATCCCCTTCTGTTTCTATCTCAATCTCTATCCATCTATCTTTCTCTCTATTGCTACCTATCGCACTATCTACGCAAGGACATTCGAGACAGACTATCGAAAATCTTTTAATTACAATCTTTCGTTCTCGAACGATATCGCCACTGAATAGCAGCCGGTCCGATCTCACGAATTTTTCATTCGAATTCACTTTTCCACTTTCCGCTTAACGATAGGATACGATCTTTTTATTTTTTTATTTTTCTTTGTTTCCGCGAGACTTATGTAGATTTAAATCCCTCACAGGAATGAATATCCTCGGTTGTTTAACTTTCTTCGGGTGTAGACGAACGAACGAACCGAAGGAAGAAAGGTAGAAGGTGAGAGTATACGTAGCTTTCTTAATCTCAAGTATTCAGAGGAAGAAAAGAAAGAACGGCATATGCAAAGAATAAAGAAGGAAGAAGAAGAAGAAGAAGGAGAAGGAGAAGAGAAAAAAGTGAAAGAAGAAACTGAAAGTTCCGACGTTGCTCCGTGCCGACCATCGTCGTTACTCCCTTATGTAACTTCTTATGTAAGCGAAAGCACGGTTTACGATCCAATCGTAAGATTCGACGTGGGCTCTTGAGACGGGAGAAAAAGTCTCCCGATGCCTTTAACTCTTCAAGTTCTGCATTATTTCCATGCTCTCATTCTAAGCGATCCGCAAACCCTAAATCCTTTTAACTTGGGCTTTACGTTTTACGATTATTTTAAATCGAGTAAAAAATTTCGCAGGGCCAATGACTATCTGATATTCTTCTTAATTTCATTCATCAGGAAGATCATAAAAATGATTCCTTCGCAGATCACATATCATTTTTATTTTATAATAAAGAAATCACTTTTACGAAGGTACAGTTTTAATTATATTCTTTTCCAACATCATTAACCTTAAGATATCTATCCACTTGTCTATTTTTATCTTATATAGTTTTAACACGTCGAAGGATGCCATTACTCTTCCTATTCAACTTGGAAAGCTATGGACTGCGTTAATGATGGAGGAAGTGCGTGATCGGCCGAACAATATATATCAATAGAGATCCGCCAGTATTACTTTGTAGTCCCAGGATCTCTTCTACTTTCCGATAGGCCACCACGATGAACGTGGAAGAAGAATCTTTCTTTTTCCCAGTCACGTATCCGGCGGCGAAGGAAACGACTGACTAAGTTGCTAGAGGCAGGAAGAGTTACAGAGAGGAGTGGGGACGAAAGGAGAAGAAAAAAAGGGGAGAAGAGAAGGAAAGAAGAAAGAAGAAACGAAGGAAAGAAGAAAAGATCTATTCGAGGTCGGCACACCCTCATGGGAATAATAGAGCATCGATAGATCGCGTATCGTTCTTTCTCTCTTTCTTTTCGTTTCTCTCGTTCTATCTTTTTTCTTCACATACGCCATCTCTCTCGCCATTTCCCTCGCGAATCTTTCCTACGAATTGCAAGCAAACTCGGTAATCACTTGTCATGGACGCAGCTGATCCCAAAATAGTTTTTTTTATCGTTGTTCTTCCTATTCATCACCCCACACTGACCCCTTCACCAAAGTAAAAAGAAAAAATGGAAGGAAAAGAAACGTGCGAACTGTTTGGAAAACAAAATATCAATGACGGGATTCCGTAAAAAATGTTCTCGAACTCGAACGACCTGTCCTATCTTTCTCTCTATATTCCGTAGAAATTTTTCCTCCGAAACTCGTATCCTCCTTTTTTGTCAATAAAATATCGAGTCGTTTTCAATCGTAATTTCTCTTTAAGTCTAACTAGCTCTCTCCCTCCCTCCCTCTCTCTCTCTCTCTCTCTCTCTCTCTCTATATATATATATATATATATATATATATATATATCTTTTTATCTCTCTATCTATCTCGATCTGTCTTCCATCTCCTGTCTACTTGTCGCTTTTCCTAAATCCCTCGTCTTTCCTCGTAGGTATCCCGTCGCGGCAGCAGACATTAAATGTCTCGGCCGAGTAAATTGCCCCGGTTGGCTTCTTTCCCTATAGGGAAAAGAGGAAAAAAGAAAAACAAGACGAAAAAAAAGGTAAAGTAAAGAGGGAAGAAGACGAGACGAGGAAGAGAGAAAAAAAGCAGATAAGGAAGAGGTACCAAGAGAAACGCAAGGGCAGGAGAAAAAAGAAGAAAAAGAAAGAGAAAAAATATGGTGGAAAAAAAGAAAAATAAAAGAAAAGCCCTCTCAAGTCGTGCTGGAAAAAATTACTTTCGTCGGAGTCGAAAGAAGAACAAGAAGAACAAGAAGAAAAAGAAGAAGAAGGAAAAAGAAGAAGGAGGAGAAGAAGCGTATCCGTGCACGTTTACGCGTGCTCGTGAATCCGCCTTGAAAAAGCTCTGACAACGATTTCTCCCAGAGTCTGAACTTGAAAGTCGATGTCGGCGAGCGCCGTTGGCGATGAAATCGACCTTTCTGCTAGCCCGCGAGGAGAACGAGCAAGACCGAAAGAACCTCTAGGTTCTATCTCTATCTCCCTTTCTCTCTCTTTCACTATCTCATTTTTTCTTTTTCTTTTTCTTTCTTTCTCTCATTTATACCGTTTGACCCCTGCAAGTAATAAAGGCTTGTATAAAGTAGTGAAACGGAAAGTGCACGACGCAAAAGTGTATTTACGACAGGCCAAATTGTTCGCTCCTGTCTCTTTCTTTCCTTTCATTTTTTTCTCTCCTTCTTCGTTTTTCCTTCCCTTCTTCATTCTCTTTTATTACTCTCTTCCTCTCTCTTTCTCTTTCTCCCTTTCTTTTTCCCTTTTCATGTTCGTTCTCATCTCCATCCTATACATAGGCAAGGAGAGGAGACGCATAATATATTATACTCGATGGTACGAAACGAGCCAAGAAAGATCGTGAGATCTGCTAACGTCGCTCTCGCGTTTTACGCCCGGGCACGGCTTTACTACGGAAAAGAAAAAGAAATAAAAGAGAAAAAGAAAAAATTAAAAAAAAAAAAAAAAACTGATAAGTACGAGCCACTTTTCCTGGACCGCTTTACAAAACGCGCGAACAAAATATCAGATCAAGTTAACAAGTGTTTTGAGTTCATTCTTTCTTCGATATCGATGCTCTTAATTGTAAAAATTGTGGAGGAAATAATCATTCGGTATAATTTATGTTGCTTGCTTTTTTTTTTCCTTTTCTTTTTCCTTTTAATCTAGATTATTTGTTGCATATTCCCGAATGATTTCAAAGAAAGAAGAAAAAAGGAAGCAAAATAAATGAAATTTTTTAATATTGTTCATGGTATTCTTTCTTTTTTTTTCTTTGATATTTCACGTCGAAACTCGGTTCTATAAATATTTACAGTTGAATTCACTAGCAATGATTAAACATTTGATTCTAACGGATAGCTATTATCAATTGTTTCTTTAACGTTTCCATTACACATAGAGTGCCCATTCTGGTTTCCCTTTGACGGACAAAGATCGTTCGTAATCGGTCGATTTTACGAGCCAGCTACGAGAAACCTCAAATCCCAGGATTTTCACGAGAAGAGAGGCTTTGGACCGATAAGAGACCGAGATAGCCGGTAAACCGCTGGTAAACGATATTTTAACAAGCCAGCCCGTAGACTCGCCAGCGTTAATCTCGAGGAAAAAATGCATATTAGTCATTCGCTTTCACCCTCGCCGATTTTTTTTTACTCTGGCGACCCGCCAAAACTACCCTTCTCGTCTCTTTCGATTTGGATCATGACTCGAGCGTCATTCGCGCTTCCACCATTCTTTATATAACTCCACACAACATTTATAGCGCTCGTATTGAAAAAAGAAACACAAAAAAGAAACAAAGAAAAACAAAAGTCAAATACTATAACATCGAGAAACCAATAGGTCGGATACATATGAAAACTTTACAATATTTATCTTGCAACAATTCGTTCGTAAGAAACGTCAATGTTTCGACATAATATCTGATTCTAGAAACACTCGATTGACCTCGATCACAAAAAAATGTAGTTCTCGCTAACTTTCCTAGATCTAACCAACGTCGCTTAACATCTTACGTCCAACGCGCGAGTAAACTTCTGCGTCGAGCTCGCAAATATTCCCTTAACCTCACCCTCGACTTTTACCTACTTTTTCTCTTCTTTTCTACTTTGACTTTATTTTTCTCGTAATCTCAGAATACCTAAACTATTTCGCTTTCAGAATCGAGTTCCTTCTGTCCGTGAACGAATAAGTTTATGAATAATAAGTAAACGAAGAATGTTCTTAGTATTACGCGTTCGTCATATTCAAAACAACACACAGATACACACAATATATATTTATACACACCCACATCTACACACACACAACATATACAAATGCACATTTATGTATAAAACGAGTGAACGAAAAGCACGCATCGAAGTATAACCGGCTAGGAGAGTAAGTGGCGTTCCTTGTTTCAAATGACTTACCGCTTTACTCGTCGAGATATACCGCTCGACTGGCCTCTACCCTCATTCGTCTACCTCGAAGAACGCCGGCGATCCGTTGCCCGCAGCTCTTCCGCCATCGCACTGAAATCCTTTAATCCGATCTTAAGAACTTTTCGGTATTCTCGTTACGCGTCTCTAATCCCTCTACGTTATGCTCGACGTCAAAGCTCGTCGTTCTCTACGTAAAAGCTCATATCATTGTTCCTCCATCGATGTTTCTGTCTCGTTCCCTCTTAACTTGTCTCTTTCAAATTAACGTAATTTAAAAATATAATATCTTTGAAATCAATGACAATCAGAAAAAGAAAGAAAGAAAGAAAATATTTTAACTGGACTGGAAATATTGTAATAGGATATTCTATATATCACAGATCTTTTTTACGACATTTTTCATATACTCTAATCATCGAATACAAGAAAAAGAAAAAGAGAGAGATGATAAAAAAATATTATTTCTACAACATTTTATAAAAATCCTTTGTAGGAAGAAAAATGTTAATATATATATATAGATATCTCGAGGTATTCATATAACCATTTTCAGTAAGTAGGTTATCGTTACATGATCGCGAAGTATAAACCCGATAATAATCGTCTAACGTTAAGAAGCGATTAAAGACGCTCGAGTAGATATTCCTCTTAAGTATGAAAAGCTCGAAAATGTGCACATAAGAGAGGAAACGAGAGAATGAGGAAAAGAGAAAGAGATAGGGAGAAAGAGAGAGGAAGATAGAAAATCACAATTAAAAAACGATAATAATAAATTCTCGGATTTATTTTACATCACATTTATCGAAAAAAAAGCAAGAAGATGAGAAAAGGATAGAATTTTAGTGAGTAAAGCATAAATGAGAACAGAGATTCTTCTCAAAATGAAAGGACAATAGATTTTTCCACGTTCCGCTCCATTATTGCAAACTTGGCTTCGGTACTCTCTCGTATTACTGTCTCTTGCTCGACCGTACGAACGAAGCGTAAAACCAAAAGTCTAAGGACGCCCTTTGAACGCAAACTACCAGACTATAGCTATAGCTAGCTACATAAAAAGAAAGTTAGGAAAATGTAAGGGAAAAGTTGAGAAAAATTGTAGATTTAAATCACACATGACCTGTTTTTCAGAAATTTCCTTCTCGATCAGAAATGTAATATAGGTACGTTACTTATATTTCTACTAAGAGAGAAAGAGTGAGAAAGAGTGAGAGGGAGGAAAAAAGGGACGGGAGGCTTTACCAAGCGGCACCTAGCTTCTCTCGTCAGCAAAATGGAACTTTCGATTATACTTTTTTGTTTTTTTCTAAAGCACACATGAGTGAGCGAAACGCTCGAGCGATCGTCGATAACGATTGCGTTCGTGGGATTTGAAAAAGTCCACGAGTTCTGATAACGATCGACGCACTTGCACGTACACACACATCGGACGCTTTTAAACGTGACGTTTAATTGCTTTGATACTTGAGCCAGATATCCACATACATGAACGTACGGATGTTATATATATGGATATATATATGAATATATATATATATATATGTATATTTATTATATATTTTTTTATTAAAAGTATGTGTGTGCGTGTATATATATATATTTTTTATTATGAAGACATATCAAGAGACGATCGAAATGATTTTCTCATCCTGGTATATCTCGTAGTATTCAGTTTGACAGAAATAGTACAAATTTATATCGGAAATTGTATTTATATTAATTATAACAATCATAAAGATTTCATTATTTAACTATCAATTAGAAACGATGAAGATATCATTTTGTCACAAATAACGAGAATTATTTAACAAGATAATCATAATTAATTCTCAATTTTTACTCTCAAGAGAGGAAGCAAATTTTTTCAAAACCTTCATATAAGAGTGATCTAAAAATAAGCAACGACAATGCACGAACGGAATTAAACGACCCGTCTAGATTAATAAAGCGTTAATGAAGAGATGCTTTTCCTGAAACATAGATGATGGAATAAAACGTCTATACCGGTAGTTGTCGTATTAGGTCGCACAAACAAAGCCTAATCTTTCTATATGGTTCTACTTCACTGGAACACGTTCGACATTTAAGAAAAATCATGCATCTCGATTGAATCGATAAGTGATTCTGTCTAATCGAACGACCTCTTTTTTCGATCAGCACATAGTTTTTTCTCTTTTTTTCTATTTATTCGAATCAATCGATTCCAGAGTTCATAGCGTAAATTATGTCATTCGATATAATAGATTAACAAATTTGATAAAACGTATCATCTGCATGCAAAGTGAAATACGATGCTTAAACTGTTCTACTTCTATATCAATATTACGCAATTACCGGCCGTACCTTTGGACGTAATGAATTTACATTGATTTCACGAACGTTAGAGAAACGATACGAGGACAAGATGGGAAGCGTTAGGACTAATGGTGGTCGTCAAGGATGATATAGCTACGAGTGAACTAATATAATAATCTCGATTACCTACTATTCCAATAACGTTGAGTCGAAAGATAGAACATCGACAACGACGACAAAGATTTATTCGACCGTTTTCGTTGATCGTGGGCTTTAGTTTGCTGCTATCGTCCATGCATATCGCGTTACCGTTCTCTGTTTCTCTCTAATCGGCTTTGCATGTTCGTCGAGCGATTAGAATAAAAAAAAAAAAAAAAACAAAAAAGTAGATCGATTTGTATCATGGCGTATAGAGATAGACGATTTTCATGTAATTGGATAAAATGAAACGTGGTTCATCGAAGTCCTCCGATATATGTATGTATAGCTTCGATCGAGCGTGCAACGATTACCACGAACGTAGTTTACAAGCTCGTTCAACTTTACGTGGCGTTTACTTCGATCTCCCTAAACGTAAACGTTAATTGGTCGAATCGACATAGAACTCATATATACTCTCTAATCCCACGCGATGGCAGCTGAGGGAATACTTATGCTATCGTATGAGTTCGAGTTGATTATATCAATAGATATATATATAGCTCATTTATTTCTCTTCTTTTCTTTTAAATTTATATTTAAAACGATCAACGAAACGATCGTTTTAATGAACACTCCCTTCTAATTAATTCGAGCTCGTTGAGCATACTTGTGCCGCAATCGGAATATCAGTACGAACGATAATTCCGAAAATCCGCTTGATCCTGATACAAACGTCTGTGAATAACGTGGCTCACCATAAAACGTATACATATACATATACACCGTACATATAGACATGTGAACACAGCGTCGTTTAATTTTCAATCGGTACCAAGCTTGGCTTACGATCGCCGAAGGCTAGAAATAGAGAGGTAGAGAGATAGAGATAGACAGAGAGAGAAAGAGAGAGAGGGAGAGAGAGAGAGAGAGAGAGGGAAGGAGAGGAACGTGGAAGTTAGTCGTAACAATTCGTTGTACGTGGTCAGCAACGCAGATAATAACAGGGATAGTAAGCGGTAACGGATGAAACACATGGATCGTTGATAAATCGTGACAGAAGGATACGCTAGGTAGACCGTTTCTGTGGTTCCATCGACGAACCATCCTTTTCGCTCGTATAAAGTTGTCCAAAGGGACGACACCGAACTTGGATGAAAGAAAAAAGATGACTACTCGGTTATTGGCAAGTGGTCTCTGTCGAGTAATTCCATCTTGAAGAGCGATCTACCTCGAATCCAGAACTCCTTGGAAGTACGATATACGAAGATATATAAGTCGATACATCTACACACGCAAACACATACATACGTACAAAGAATAAAAATATATTATATATATATATATATATATATATATATATATATATATATATATAAGAGGTTTGTGTACATATGTGTATTTTCTTGTCCTCTCTTTTTATTTCCTTTGAAGGTACAATATGGGAAGGGAGGGATCTTGGGGTGGACAGGAATGGAGAAAAGACACGAGGAAGATTGGAAGCCAAGAGAAGAGAAAGAGAGGAAAAATTGAGAAGCAAGAGAGCACGAAAGGAGAGGGTCAGAACAGGTCGCATGGAACGCATCGTTCCCAGAGGAACACTGTCGTCATTAATTCAACGTTTACTTCCGTGCGATACATATCGACCGCGAAACCGTATTTTATCTGTGTATAAGGGGTGGAAAGCTCGTCCCCTTTCTTTCTGTTCCACGCACGTTCCACGCGCACATATATACGTCATAGATATGAGACATGACATGAGACCTTCTTCTCATAAGAAAGAAGACTAAAAATTTTATTGGACTGGTTTTAAAACTCAATCGTTTATCCCATAATACGTAAAAAAGAACTCGCGCATTAAACAATAAAACAAATATTTTATTTAACTTTCTCACGTTTATTACGTTTTATGAAATTCCACAGTTGAAATCTGTGAAAAGTACGATCTTGCATTTGGCCGTTTGTTGTCGGTGGGAAGAGGAAAAAGAGGAAGCAGGGAGAAATAAAAAATTAAAAAAAAAAAAAAAAAAGAAAAAATGAAAAGAAAAGGGAAAGGATTTTTCCACGGTTTAATCAAAATGTTCGTCCGGTCGAAAACGAATACAAAAGAAAGAACGTCAAGAGGCGACTTTAATTTTCATATAAATTACCTACCTCGGAGTTTCAGTGCGATGAATTTATAAGATGTTACATTCCTGTCGATCTTCTCTCACTCCCTTTTGTTTTATTTTTTATTATTTTTTTTCATTGGCCATTCTAGTAAAATATATAACGAAATGAAATTTTAAAGAAGGAGACTAGACGTGCCAATTAAAGATTATCCGATACTATTATTAGTTATATAGCTTAGAGTTATATATCTACAGCATTTAGTCGATTCCTCCGTCGATTCCTTAACTCGATCGATAATTGATACCTTCAAATTAGATAAACGTAGACAATGTCGTCGATTTAATGTCGTCGACTTTTCTAAAAAATTTCTGAACAAATCGTTCGAGGACACAGCTTATTGTTTTATAAATAGATAATGACGATTGCATTTAATGGAAAAAATGTCCTCTTATACACTCGTGATTTTGGACTGTAGCGATTTTAATGCAACGAAATGTGTTAAATATTATTCTCCCTACGCTTAAGTATAATTCTTTTATTACAGCAAAAGAAAGAGACAGTTATGATAAGAAAATGAACTGCTAATAAAAGGTTATTATAGTCGAAAGTTCGCATAGAGCTTTCATAATGAAATATTCAGCACTTTGTAATCTATATTCCACTCTTCCTCATATTGTTTTCTTCTTTTCTATATTAATATACTTGTACATATATATATGCAGTGCATACACGTATACATATGTACAAAAAGAAGATTTTTCAGTATTATTTTACAAAATTGTTTAAAAAAAAAAGTTTACACAAAAATTTAATGTTAATAAATATTTGTAGGAATAGTATAAAGGAAAATATTAGAAAAAAAATTTTTATAAGATTGTTTATAAAAAATTGTTTATAATAATTGTTTATAACAAATGAAAAAATATAGGAAAACCTATTCCTTATAGTCTTTATCCAATATTTAATTCGATTTTCATTAAAATTTGAAAAACGAATTTTTTATAAAAATTGTTTATAACAATTGTTTATAACAAATGAAAAAAATATAGGAAAACCTATCCCTTGCAGTTTATTCAATATTCAATTCGATTTTCATTAAAATTTAAAAAACGAATTTTTTATAAAAATTGTTTATAACAATTGTTTATAACAAATGAAAAAAACATAGGAAAACCTATCCTTTAGAGTTTATTTAATATCCAATTCGATTTTCGTTAAAATTTTTAAAAATAACTTTTTATAAGAAATTGTTTATAACAATTGTTTATAACAATCGTTTATGACAAATTAAAAAAAAATATAGGAAAATCTACTTCTTGTGGTCTTTGTTCACTATACAATTTAATTTTCGTTAAAATTTTTATAAAAAATTATTTATAAAAAATTCTTTATAACAATTGTTTATAACAATTGTTTATATCATAATAAAAAGGTAGAGAAAACTTTGCCCTTTATAATGGTTTTTATTTCAAGTCTTTATCACTTTTAGTTCCAGAGATATTCTTATTCAAATAAAATGTGCTTAAATTGGCCTACTGACCTATATAAATTTTTTACTGAATGAGTTCATTGACATAGTGACCTATATAAATTCCAGGAATTTACGCACTCAGCTGATAATAGTACGCAAAGTGTTTTTTGTACTATCGTTTACTACAAACAGATGTATCTATACGAATTATGAATGGCAACCTTTCGATGGAGATATCTCTAGAACTAAAAGTCGTAGAGACACAAAATAAAAACCATTTTAAAGGAAAAAATGCGCTCTTTTCATCTATGCACTTCAATAATGGTGATATAATAGAATCAATTATGTCAATATTTCATACTCCCATATCTTTCAAGTATATAAGTATTCGATGAATTTTTCAAATCCATCATTCTGACAAATTAACATCACTAATTTAACATCAAATATTCTAATAATATTGTAATTATAATAATGTTATTTCAAAGTTATAATTCTTTCAACCTGATCATCTTTAATTATATAAGTAGTACATCATCTATAATATATAATTGTATCTACAAATAATATGAAACTATAGAAGTTACGAGTCTTGTAACGCGTTTATACATTTTACCATCGTAAAAGCTTTCTATTCGTCGAGAAGTTTCATATTATACAAGCGATAATACATGGAGGTATATATAGAAGCTCGACAGTGGGAAATTTATAGAGGAAGATTTCTCTTACGGAGACGACTGCCCATTTCGAATAATGGCCGTTCGTTTTGCCTGTGCATCCGAACGTACATAGATGAGAGAGAGTGAGAGAGAGAGAGAGAGAGAGAGAGAGAGAGAAACAATTCGCGCGGAAGAAGAAGGGAAACGGATGGCGTTCTATCCGTGCCAAAACAAGAATCGCGATATTTTGCTTTTTCTGAAACTTCGATCGGTAGGATCTTCATTTACGTGGTCTGGTTCCCAATACAAAGAGTTGTTATTCTCTACTCGTCGTTTAGATTTTTCATTATCCTTCCAGCTTTCCGAGCTTCGCCAGAAGAAAGCTCTTAAATACTACTCCACGAATATATTCGTTGATTTTCAACGTTTTCATACGAAGGAGAAAAAAAAACAGTTCGAAAAAATTAAAATCCTCAGGGAACGATCGTACAAATTTCGTTAGCCATTAAATCTCACGATATACGATAAATATCTGGGAAAACGATCGTTTTATCTTCGATTCAATTTTCCAATTCATTCGCTATATCAACATTCTTTTTACGTTCTAAAAAAGGAGAAGATAATAAAAAAAAAGAAAATTAAAGAAGAAAAAGAAAAGAAATAAATTGAAATAAAAAATGTACAACTTCGGAGTGGATATGATCAATACGATCATTTATCTGACCATTATACATAGAGAATGATATCAGAATAGCTTGGCTTATCGCGACATGATACCTTTTTTCACAAATACCATGAACCACGTTTGCAAGAATGAATGACAAATTTCCATGAGTAGAATATTCCACTAGTTACTAACCCCATTTTGAAGATTGGACCTATTCGCTTAATACTTAGCTACACGTATTATCGAACGACCAACATAGATGATATTTCATATTTTTGGACGTGACATTTCATCTCTTGAAAATTATTACAGAAGATATGAAATAGAATTGGTATTTTTCGAAGTCTCGATAAAATTGAGAGAACGAATTGGGGAAGGCGATGGGTGGATGATTGGGGGGAGGTTGAGAGGGTTTGCATGATGAGACGTTCCTACGAAAGAATCTCACGACTTGCGAAGAGCTCGCCGAACTATATCAGCTAGTCTTGGTCTTATCCTCCTTTCATTTTTAAGTGACACCGCAAAGAAGACTTAATACTCTCGAAGAACATTCCATTTCAGTTCTGAAGTTATCATCTCTAAAAGTCTCTTCTTCCTCTCTTTCTCTATTCTATGATACCGGTTGGAAGAAAGTTTTAATGGTCTCACATATTTTTCTCTCCCGAAACGGTTAATAAAGATGAAGATTCGCGCGAAGTCGTGTTCTTTAATACCTTCGTACAGTTATAGAAATGATTTCGCAAAAGGAAAAAAAGAAAGCACACTGCCCTGCCTTTTAACGATATCGAAAGAACACATTAATATATAGCAAAGGATAATGTTATAAAGATCAAAATAAAACGATTTTTTTCAAGCTTTCGAACATGAAGCTATGGATCCTCGAAAAATTTATTTTTCTCCCAAAAAAGATCTCTTAAACGAGTGGACTGCGAGGGACGTTAATATCATCATAAATTTGTGTTCGTTTTATCTCTTTTTCAAGTTTTCTTTTTTCGAACGCCTAGCTATCATTGCTCTCTGCAATCTCCGAAAAAAACGAGTAGGATCTTATTATAACACGATCCAATATAATCCGTGAGTTTCGCGTAAAATTTTATACTTTCTATTTCTCTCTCTCTCTCTCTCTCTCTCTCTCTCTCTCTCTCTCTCTCTCTCTCTCTCTCTCTCTCTCTCTCTCTCTCTCTCTCATTTGCTTATTCCCTTACTCTCTTTCACACATTCACATACACAAAAACACTTATCGTTAAATACATGGCTGATTCAATAACAATTATTATTCAAAAACCAGTATAATCGATAGTGATGACATTGATATCGATATATGACGATCGATCGATCGATCGAACGGAATGGAATGAAATGAAAGTTCGAATTTCGTGGCACTACTTCTTCTTCGTAGGTTCTTTTTCTTTCACACTAAAATGTGACATTCGTGTTTGGAGTACTAAACTCGTAGCGCGGATTCAGACATGTTTTGCATGAATCGAAGATAGAGAAAGAGAGCGAAGAAAAAGAAGCTTTCAATATTCGAAGAGAACCGACCAAGCTGGCAACATTTCGAAGTCAATAAATTATTCGGATCATCGAACTCTCAAGCATAACAAACTAAGCAAGCTAGCGTGCTATAAGATGTGTTTGAAGGAAATTTTATTCCATTTTTATGTTCTTCTTTTTTTTTATTGCTTTTTATATTTCGAAAGATTTACTCAAAAAGCAAGAGATAAATATAAACCATGAAAAGTTTCTTTCGATGTGTCAAATTTATAGCCAGAACTTTTTCATACGAAATGACTTGTTTTTAAATTAAGCGAAATACTTTGAGTTTGTAAACAGGTATGTATGAAAAAACATATTAGTATATAAAAAATACCCCTTCCTATGAATCAATTGTAACAAAAATAAAAAAAAGTTACTGAAAGCATAAAACACATACTGTTTTCGAAAACATCCAAATATTCGTAGGATTCCCCGAAGATATTTACATACATAGGGAAAAATTCTCGTTACAAAAATAAAATGCGTTCAACTTCCTATTCTTAGAATATACCGTTGCGATCCCACAACGAGTCTCACCAGGTATTGATACAAGTGACACTATGACGGAACGCTGAGAGACGTGTGACACGGTAAGTATAGTGAAAGCGTTTCTCGTTGGCAGCGCCATAATATTCGCATAACATTTTGCCTGCGCTTGTCGCGATGTGTCCATTAAACTACCTTTAAAGTGAACTCAACCGTAGCGCGATCTTCTGTGCAATATACCCTGCCCGCCAGTGCGACAACCCTTTGAATTATGCGATGGATCGAGCGAACAAAAACGAAGGAAGCAAAGAGAGAGAGAGAGAGAGAAAGAGAGAGAAAGAGAGGAAAAGAGAAAGAGTAAAAGAGAAAAGGGAGAAAGAGATAGAGAGAGAGAGAGAGAAAGAGAGAGAGAAAGAGAGAGAGAGAGAGAGAAAGAGAGAGAGAGAGAGTAAAGGAAAAAGAGAGAGAGAGAGAGAGAGAGAGAGTAAAGGAAAGAGAGAGAGAGAGAGAGAGAGAGAGAGAGAGAGAGAGAGAGAACAGAGTAAAATCTCACGTCTTGGTACCAGACGATCGAACGAGCGCCTTCTCCTTCTGAAATTTTTACAAGCTCCCAATTTGTTTGGTTAGAAGAAGCTCCATCTCCGTCTCTTATTCGTGCCCTTTCTCCCTACGTCTCTTTCGTTCCTATTCCCGATTTCCCGCACACACAAACTTCCTATCGTAGCTCGTATATCCTCCAGAGAAATAAGCCAAGCCATTTCCGCCACTGATTTCTATGCCGCCATTACTCTGAGATTCTGTGAGCTCCCTCGCCCTTCTTACTTTCTCTCTCTCTCTCTCTCTCTCTCATTCCTTCTCTCTCTCTCTCTCTCTCTCTCTCATTCCTTCTCTCTCTCTCTCTCTCTCTCTCTCTCTCGCTCTCTCACACTCACACTCACGCTCACTTGCTCGCTCTACTCTTACTCTCTTTCCATCCATTCGAGACTCCGGAAGAGGAAGGAGAGTTTCTCAGCGAGCTAACCGAAACTCTCTCGAGGGTGAAGCAGAGAGTAACGCTCATCTAATCCGTCACAGCTTCTATACACGATACTCGCGACGTCGTACACGGCGTCATCATAGACGCCTTTCAAAGCCGATCTCGGACTGCTATAGCAAACTTCGATCTCGTCTCTCGTTATACATACATGGATATATATATATACATACATACCTACATACATACATACATATATATATATATATATATATATATATTGTGTAAGCAATACTTTCGCGAAAATCGTAAGCACGATGTAACTACGCGCATAATGCATCGAGAACGTTCGAGACAGGAAAAGAAATAAATAGGTAAAGGAAAGAAGAGGAAAGAAAAGAAAAAAAAAGGAAAGTAGACTGTCGTATGTATTAATGTGTCTATGTATGTATGTATATATATATATATATATAAGTCTGTGTGTACGTACAAACAAATTCAAATATAGAACGAATCTCGAATGAACTCGCAGTGACGTCGAGTTACGCTACGTTTACCGCAAGTTTACCGGTGCAACTCTCGCCACTTTTGCCGGAAAACTAGCTATCACTATCTCCCCCTTTCCCCCTTTCTCTTTCTCATTCTTTCTCTCTCTTTTTAATGCTTTTGCTTTCTCCCTTCATCTCTATCCCTTTTCGAAATGCTTCACGAGCTTTCACGATACGCTACGAACTCGAGAAAGAGATAGTAGGAGTATTTCAATGAGACGCGCTGAGAGAAGAGTCTGCGAAACGAGTCTCTCTCCGTCTGTCTAGAAATTTCCTATCGTCTCGACGCTTCGAAGCCTTTTGTGAGTAACGAGAAAGAGAATGAGAGAAAGAGAGAAAGACAGAGAGGGAGAGAGAGAGAGAAGGAACACCTCCAGCTTTCCGTGACGTCACCGATCTCTATCGATTGAACGACTATTCCCACAAGAACTTCCCATTTCTCCCGGAAGTGAACGACGGATCTATTATCCCAAGCCGACAAATTTATCGTACGAGTAAATCAACGCTCTAGAGATAATCGAATGACGTTAATAGGAAGCTCGAATACACTAGCAATTAGTTTCGTATGCATTTAATTCTCGTTCTACTAGAATTATCGAGCCGTAGGATCGATTTTAAACGATCGAAATCGCACGAACGATATCCACGTTGTACATACTCTACGATGTACGAAAGAAGCCTAAAACGTACAACGTATGTACATTCTATGTATAACAAACACATACCGTCAGGGATTAATTCGTCCCGATTAATTCGAAAGAGCAATTGGGTCGCGCGATTACACGGATTAACTTAACTATATGCGATCGATAATCTCGTTTTAATCAGGAAATTAAGGTGCCGATTTAACGGTCAGCGCTGTGTTTACCACAGCGTACCGTTACGTGCTGCGATTTTCAAGAAGCCGATATCTAATAGTACATGCTCCCAGTACGGAGATTAAAATTCTCTTCTTATCCTATCTCATTTGCTAACATTTACCTTTGATTTTTATATTTTGTTCCAAGTTAAATTAACATATATGATCATGGAATATATGTTGTAATTCACATGAAAACTGAAATATATATATATATATATATATATATATATATATATATATATAATGTCATATATTATATATTGTCATCGAAAAGACAAGAGGACTGAAAGAGAAAGAAAGCAAGAGAGAGAGAGAGAGAGAGAGAGAGAGAGAGAGAGAAAGTGCTAAGCTTTGTCATAGAGGACTAAATGCACGTTCATAAAGCACACCACGTTCATGACAAACATTTGAGTTAGCAATAGGCTTCACCGTTAGAGTAGTAGTGACCGTTACAAAGTGGACATGTACAATACTACTTGCAGTCTCGTAAATTCGAAGTTGGATGCTCGACATAGTACACAGAATAAATATTTGCACGGTCTCATAACATTGCTACTTATTGTCTAGATCGATCGCAAAACTCATGCCTTTCTACCACTATCTGACACAGGAATATACCTTCGTTATATCGAGGAAGGATATAGAAATATAACGGCAATGGTAAAGAGATTTGACGTGTATTAAATACGATTATAAAATGAACGTCGTTACAAATACGATCTCTTTATCACTTTAACGATAATCAAAGTAACGAGTGATGTTGCTCTTCTGTTAAAATTATTATATATTTTTTTTATTTGTAAAATTCAACGATATTTAATTCGCTCTACGAGTTTATACATTCCGAATAAGAAGAGAAAATATTACTTTCTCGATATATGCATATATGAAATGAAAATATAAAGAAAAAGATTACGCTAACGATGCTAGAATTAGGTTGGTATATATGCGATCGAATCGTGCCATTCTAACGAACCGTGTTAATAACAAATCAAATATCGTATCGTACCGAGTATACATATGTGTATAAACATATATCGGTAAATCGGTATAAACATACATGGATTCAATGTATGTTCGGCAAATAGAAATAAAAATTTGATTATACGGATTCTGACTTTTTACCATTACGGAATCCGATCACCGATTGCATTTTTATTTACTATTCGACATTGCTTTTCAAATTTCATTTCTATCCTACAAATCTCTTGAAAATTTTCGTGTTTCATATTTTCAATCGTTTCGCAATCGAAACCGCAACTTTTGAAGTTGATAAAACGATATAAATAATACTCTTTCACGTAATGACTTTTTCTGATATAGATCAATTGTAATTTGATAAAAATTTAATTTCTTATCTACCGTGGATTAATATCGTAAAACGTTCAACGATGACAGTCACGTTCACGATACGTTCGCTACGTCCTATATGAAAAGTTAAGGAAAGTCTCGCGATATGTAACATTAAATGTCTATTAACTTCGATACGAGGATTAAAGTTTTAGCTGAGGATCACGATATATCTTTCGAAGAATACTCGGCAAATATTTGCTGTATCGACCAACTTTCTCTTATTCTCTTTTTCACTCTTTCTCTTTTCTACTCTCGAATAATTCTCCGTTAGTTTGTGAAAAATCTCCATCCAAGAATCAGAGCCGATGTGAACGTATAACGTTGATTTGCCTGCGAACTTTTAATCCACCATTAAAGGATGAAGAGGGAAAAGGAGTGAGCACTCTTCTTTACAATCGAAGGTTTACACATTCAAATTACTTGAAGCGTGTGCGAGCCATTTTACACGAAAGCATTCCAATTTATACCACGAGCAAAAATTACGAGTAAGGAAGTGTCCATTTACTCTCTTTTTCTCTTTCTCTCTTTATTTATCTTTCTCGTTCTTTTTCAGAGGAAAATCGATGTGCTTACTAGCTATAAAATTGCTTTCAGAATCTACCCTGAAATGGAAGAAAAGCTGAATAACACGTTCGCTTCGTACACGTTCTCCCTTACACCTCTCATTTGTCATCGAACGTGAACAGCTATATTCCTGGTTTCGTTGACAATGAAAACAACCGGGATCGCGTTCTTGTTTGTAAACAATAATATAAAAATAAATATTAAAATCCCCAAAAAATCTCTTTTCGTACGATATAAATGTTTCTAATGTCACCTATTCATTGGTCTTTTCCGAGAACCGAATTTGAGTAAAATTCACGTGCATTTGAAATACGCGGATAAAAAAAAATTACAAATTTATATAAATAGACAGGAATGTCGATTATCTTTAAACTCGTAAATGTTTAAATATATTCCGAACGATCACGAAATCTTTTCCGGTTATAAAAATACACCATTCTCGCTCCAGCGTTCTTTTTCTTTTTTTTTTTCTTCATCAATTTGCATAATTACACTTGCGTAGATTAAGCAGCAGGCGTTATACAGCCGGTGATGTTTCGAGTTAATGAGAGCTCGACGTTACTCTTTTGAAAAAGAGCAAGTCTCGTAGGGATCCTCCTCGTTCACGTGAGAATCATGAAATGAGAAAAGTAAAAGTTTATATGTGGCATTTGTTAAGGCGGTATCAAGATAAAAGTACCCAAGGTTTATCCCGTTTTCCAGAGCGCCTTACACTAACTTTTCTCTCCCAGACTTAGCCAAAAGAAAGCTCTTTCTGTGGCATAAAGTCGACTTAGGTCTATGTGGTAGGAATATTGCTAGCTTTGCAAAAATACAAACTCTGCTCGCGAACGAAAAAGGTGGAAAAATATTTTCATTAAATAGTTCGACTGCTTCATTATAGAAAATGTTGCAACGCAACATGGACATAATGTCGAGTATAAAAACGAGACTGCGTTATTCAGCGAAGTTATGCAGTCTGAAAAAAATTTCGACGATAAACATTCGAAATTCTTATAAATACGTAGAAAATCAATGAGCTCGCTAGAGATATCGGTCTGGATTATTATCGTCGGTCGAACGTTGTAATTTCATATACGGTCTCGTAACACACTCGTAACGTTTGTTTTGTCTTTCTCAATAATAAGACTCGGGAAAAATTCGATAGAAAACGAAAGCTAGAGCTAGCTAGTTAGCTAGCTTGTTCGTTCCATCGAACTGCTAACAAGATTCGATAAATTTCTGCGAATCAGAATTAAATTGGCTTCTATACGGGAGAACAGTTCTTCCGCTAGATCGTTACTATAAATTTATGTTTTGATTTACTGCGATTCACTGACCTGAATCTTAATTCCGTTATCCGTTCTATATAAAAAGGTTGGAGAGGATTGCGGGTGGCGTGAAGGTTTCGGGGTACATCACTCGGAGCTTGTCATCACCTTCGAGGACGCGTCAGCTGGTTTTATTAGTTATTCGAGCGAAAGCTCTATGAGCATGCGCATATCGACTGGAAAAAAAGCGCGATCGATGTCTGTCGTCGTTGGTTCTCTAATAAGATACCTAACGGCAGCTTCGTTATCTTTAAATTAGCGTATACTATTAACTAGGTTATTAACGTCGGAACTTAGGTGTGCACGCGGAGGAAGAACGAAATGGAACGAAGACAGAAGAAGAGCTTTTGCGTGTTTCCGGAACATCCACGTTCTCCGGGGAAATAATGTGGACTGTAGAAAAAGGAAGGTCAAAGGAAAGCAAATACCACCTAACAAATATGTCATTCCATTGTCGAGAATAAAACATAAAATAAATAGACGCAAGAGAAAAGTAAGAAAAAGGAAGAAAGGAAGAAAGAAAGAAAAAAAGAAAGAAAGAAAGAGAGAGAGAAAGAAAGGAAGAAAGAAAAGAAAAAAGAAGGATAACAAAAGATTCTTCTCGTGACGTTTGCAAAAGATCGAGCGAAACTCTTAGAATATTCAATATGACGTCGAGATACGATGAAAATGACCAATCACGTAGCTTCATCGTATCGTAGCGCACGGGCAAATCTTTACTTAGCATTCGAGCTCGAGATCGTTTCTCGACGATCGGTACGTATCCTACTCGTAGACGAGAGAAATGAGAGTCACTTACTATTTCACTCTCTGCAATCCCTTTTAACGGATTCGGTACTTGTACATTCCCTTTATAGCGTAACGTTACCCTTTCACGGTGACTTAATCGACTGACAGAGAAAGGCTACAGGTTTTATCAAGAAATATAAATTAATGCAACGTCGTATTCACTGTTCGCTTGTCTTTCGATCGCGACAAGCTTCACCGAGCATTAATTTGCGCATCGTTTCTTTCCTTTATCTTTCTCTCTCTCTCTCTCTCTCTCTCTCTCTCTCTCTCTCTCTCTATCTATCTCTCTCTTCCTCTCTCTCTTTCTCTCTGCCTTTTATTGATCCTTTGACTGCTACATTTTTTATTTCTTTGTCTCTCACCTACGTCGACTTTTCTAACTCGACACGAACTCTAATGTTTTTCACAAAGCATTTAGACGTCTTATGCAACAGCATACATAATAAATGAATTCATTTTAATCTAAATTTCAATGAATTTAATCAATGTATTCTATCAATTTACATTAATTCAATTAATCGAACTGAAATAATAATCGATATTTCATTCAGCTTTAACTCTTTTAGCTCTTCTTAAAATATTTGGAAGTCAAGAGTATTCGATCAAATTTTGGACGTAATAAATAATCAATGCTTTAAAGAAGCACCTGCTTTTCGATCGAACGAAAAAGGAACAGAAACACCATATTTACCCAAGTCCAAGAGTCTTTTCTATGTACTCACGCAGCGGTAAACCTAAGTACGAGAAGAATCAACAAAAGATTTTCGATTCGAAAACGAATAGTTTGTGGAACCGTTCGCGGGAGAATGAATAGAAAAAGAGAGAGAGAGAAAGATAGAGAGAGAGAAAGAAAGAGAGAGAGAGAGAGAGAGAGAGAGAGAGAACGGAAAAGCGTTTCACTCGAGGGTAGACCCGAAACTTTCAATTTTCCATATCGTGAATATATCAAAAAGATCGAGGGAAGAATATGTATATCGAAGAGAAGCTCTTTCTCCTATACACTATCAATATATCACAAAATACAAAAATCAATAGTTAGACTATCTTGCGTTCTGAGAAAGAGTGAAAGTAACAATAATTTAAAATAGAGAGAAAGACAGAGAGAGAGAGAGAGAGAGAGAGAGAGATTGAATAAAAAGAAATGGAAACGAGCTATCACTCGTGATAGCTTATCCAAAAGATTCTCTAATGCTTCGAGTCATCAGTCGTTCGAATTGCACTCGACCCCGGCTTACTCGTAGATTCTCCACTAGAAAAATAGCCCGCGATTTTTCTTATCGAGTGACAGGGTGGCGTCCGAGGACAGGCCAAAAAATAGACTACTAAAGGGAACCCTCTGGAGTTCGTATCAAAGTGGCAGACGACGTAAGTCTCTTCTCTAATGGGTGAGTCCTCCTCTTCTTGGGCCAAAATAAACAACGCATTTTTAGATAGACAGACAAAATGTCTTACTTTTGAGATGAAAAGAATAGAAATGGAAAGAAGGGGCTGGAGAGAGGAGAGAGAGAGAGAGAGAGAGAGAGAGAGAGAGAGAAAGAGAAAAGTAGATAGTTATTTATCCTAGCGCAAACTAAATGATCCAAGCGAAGAATACGAGAAGGAAATATATGCGAGAGAGTCAGAACGAAAAACTCTGCTACGAGCTCAAACTGATTTATGTAAGCGTCACTGGATTTTGAGCTATTTTTTCTTTTCCTGTCTGCTCTCCTCTCTCTCTCTCTCTCTCTCTCTCTCTCTCTTCACATATATATGTCTTTCTTTCATTCTGTCATTCTTTTTTTTCAAAAGCCTCGCGTCGTATGCGCGACGTATCGATCATAATTTCGAAAGCCAACCCGCCACAAGATTTATATCGGTGCCTATATCTCATGAATAAATTCGGGAGGCCGGTGTTTAGACGACAAAACGTCGATGATCCCACTCGCGAGAGATAGATGGATAGAAAGAGAAAAATTGAAGTAGAAAGAGAAAAGTTGCCTTTTCCATAGACTTTGAAATAAGCTCGGGAGCCCTTCACTGTCATGTAAAAATCCATGGCATCTCTTTAATAAAGGAGGCAGATGGATGAGAAGAAAAAGCAAAAGAGAAAAAGAGAACAAAGAGACTTGAAAAGCGAGAAACGTCTGTCTGCTCGATCCGTCTGCAAGAGAACCGGTTCCCGATGCATTCACAAATCGCAGTTTGAACTGCACTCGACTCTGTTTGTACCTGTCGTTCGGCGATAAATACCTTTGAAGACCGTTGCTAATGGAATTTTAATTCTCTTATATCTTGTGTCGAGAAGAAGGAACCTCTTATAAGGTAGAAGTGCGAGAAAGAGATGGACAGAGAGAGAGAGAGAGAGAGAGAGAGAGAGAGAGAGAGAGAGAGAGGAATAGAGAAAGAGAAGAAGAAGGGTGCAAAGTAGATCGCCTAATATGGGGATTATGCAAACATTTTTAAATATATCTTAACGAGTTTACGCGAGGATGGATATGAGAAGGTCGTGGGATGAAAAGAAGAGAAACGTGAGACCAAGGGACGGTGATAACCTTTCAACGACTTATCTATAAAAATTCTCGGATAGTTCAGGTTTGATCATCAAACGTTGGAAAATCGTTTGACCCTTCTTCTTCTCCTTTTCTCTTCCTCCTCTTCTTCTTCTTCTTCTTCTTCTTCTTCTTCTGCTTCTTCTTTTTCCTCTACTTTTTCTTCTTGTTCTTATTCTTCTTCTTCTTCTACTTCTCGGCTCAGGTGTTTCCACGAAAAGATAACGAGGAATTCCTTTTATCGGCTGAGGAAATCACGTCGAAATCGAGGCAGAGAGATGCACGAAGGGTTGAAGTAAGAAGAAGCTTGCACTAAGCTGGATGTATCTTGCAAAGGCGAGGCCTTTAAGCTTCGATTCTCTTCGAAAGACGAGGAATTTCGTTTCTAACGACTACGATTTACCTCCAAACCTTTCTCTCAGTCTCTCTCTCTCTCTCTCTCTCTCTCTCTCTCTCTCTCTCTCTCTCTCTCTTCCTCTTTCTCTTTTTTTCTCTCTTTCGCGCCCACTCCCTCTCACTCTTTCTCTTTACCCCTCTTTGTCTGTCTTCGATTTATCACCAACGTTGGCGCCACTTAAACGAGTCGTACACGAAAAAAAGAAAGAAACAGATAGAAAAGAAAGAGTATTTAAAGACCGAGATTCTGATTGGAACTAGTATTGTTGTCGTGTTCTTGCATCCCCAGATATACCAGAAGAACAGAGAAAGAGAGATAAACAGAAAGAGAAAAAAGAAAGATAGAGAGAGAGGGAGAGAGGAAGAGAAAAAAAGAAAAAGAGAAAAAAGATAGGTACCTATCGAAGTACCGGGTCACTGTATTTCTATAGTGAAGCACGCTTTTAGAGCACACTTTCCACGCGGGATTAGCAAGGATTACACTCGGTAATACCACGCCGTTTCACGAAAACGACCGAACGAACGAATTGGAACTTTTAGCATGCCTTGTTTCCTAAAAAAAAAAGCATGACGTTGTTACTGCGAAGTGGAAGTATGGTTGAAGAGCGAAAGAGAGAGAAAGAAAAAAAGAAGAGGGAGGAGGGTGTTAGGCCAGAAAAGCCCACAAAATGTTAACGGAACAGGCAACGAGATTTTCGTGACGCGTTCGTAGCAACGACGTTTCGGCTCGTTTTCGATGAAAGGACAAATTATCACGCGGCAGATAATTACGATGAGAGGCCGACATTGCTGAATACGACCGTTCGTTAATAACTGCTATCCTCGCTTCATTATACGAACCGCAATTTGCTTATTGGACGTTTAGCGGCTACCATGCCAGCCAGTCAGCAGCCTACACTATACATTGTATGTAGCTATTGTGTTCTTCTTATACGTCATTATTTGTGTGGGTGTATGCGTGTGTGTGTGTGTGTGTATAAATCAATTGTGAAATACTATATTATTATATTCGAATAACTATTACATTATAAAATTATTGGATGGTTGGGAATTGGATACTAAAAGTATCCAATTTCCTGCTAAAAAAATCTTATAATTAGTGATTCGTTAAATTACGTAAGATCGGAATACGAAAATAAAAAATTTCGTCTATTAAACCAATATATTGTTATTATAGCATGATCAAGCACAATACTTGATCCATAAACATAATATTTTAGAAATTGTGTACCATATACGTTCTCCGAATCATAGGATTTTACGTAAACGTAAATTCTCGATTGTTTACATACGAATATACGTAACGCATTGATAACTTCGAAATATACAACATGAGAAAACATAATGACAGATTAATGAAAGATTTAATGCATTCGTTACACAACGAATCATTACTTTTTGTGATGCGTGCTTTGATTTTGTAGTTAATAATGTATATGATTATCCTTGGAGGATACATAATAAATATCTCGATATAATTAACGTACGTTTTTATTTCATTTGAACTTCCTCTTTAAATATTTCTCATAAGCTAATCCCGTTTTTATGAGAAAACTTTATGCAAAAGTGTATTTTTTTGTTTCTCTTTTATTATTTTTATCAAAGCACAGTTTATATCTTTACGCAGCCGTATTATCGGAAATATTCACTCTTATAAAATTGCCCGTATACTTAATAAATAGTTCGGCAAATTTCCGTGAACAAATAACTCATATTGATCCATCAGTCAGGACGAGGAAGAGTAAGTAATAAAGGAAATTAATCGCAATGAACGTTCTAACGAACGTTCGCTTGTTCGAGAAAGCGTTGCATCGCTCGGTAAATACACATGCGTATCTATCCTTCGCTTATATACCTGCGTATATTATTATAGTCCCTGTAAAATTATACTACGAAGGATATTAAGCTTGAGTATCTTTCGCAGGATCAGCGCTTTGGTATTATTAAAAAAGAGCATGTACTTGAAATGACAACATAAACATCGAGATAAAATCTGAAAGGACGTATGCATGAAAATAAAAGAATGTGAATGCGATCAAATAAGATTTATCCGACGATCTTGATACTCATCGATGTAATATGGACACTTCGTCTAACTATGAAACAATGAAAGAGGGACGGTCAATAATTAAACAAATAAAACATAAATATTAGGGTCGACGATTAATTCTATCCTTGACACAAAACCCGATGAAATTTCTTTACAAACATTTGTCGTAATTCATTGTTTGTTTATACCGGAAGATCTCTTTACGAAGACATGTAACGCGTATGTACGTACGTAGTTGTAAGCACGAAAGTCCCACACGATTCGTTCACCCTCGTTTGATCGCGACGTTATCGCGACTTGCCACACGTGCATGTCATAAATTAACCTTCGTGACACACGAAAGGAAAGAAAGAAAAAAGTATATATATATATATACACATGTATGTTTAGAAAGAAAGAGAGAGAGAAAGTGAACGACCGCCTTTAGCGAGTTTTAAGGTAGCCAGAAACTTTTCCACGGCTTGTGAAAGTTTTCGTCGCGTGGCACGATGGTGCTAGGTATCTCAACATAAAAATAATTCTTCCCGACAAATGTACGCCCTCTTTTCCATTCCTCCTTCGAACCAATACAAGCCAAAAAATAAAAAACATTCGAGCTTTTAATAAATACTTTCGAAGCAACTCTTTCTTATCTCTTTCTTCGAAACGTATCAAAAATTTCTTGATATCTACGATATTTATTATATAACGTTTCCTCGAAGCAATTCTCCTTCCTGCGTTATCTTTTACTATTACAAATAATCATTTCAGTTTTCCTTCCTACGATATCGCATCGTAATCGTCGAAATTTATCGTTGAAACTTCATCGTATTTATCGAACGCTATGTTTTCACGTTACTGAGAAAGACTGGAATGTTAAAGTTGAAAATTCGAAAGATAACTGGCGAAAGAAGGACGTAACTCTTGGTCTCTGACGATATCCAACAGCACAGCACGTAGAAAATCACCAGGTCTCACGGTGGTCGTTATATTCAGCATCGACGATAACGGTCTGCGTTGGAGGATTACGGTTAAAATCGTATCTAACAGCTCGTCTCTTGCTTTTTCCTCTTCGAACGTGTACGTTTTCTCTACCCCTTCCTCTCCCCCCTCTCGCTCTCTCTCTCTCTCTCTGTCTCTCTCATCTTCTATCTTCGTTCTCGCGTGTATGCGCGTGTATATGTTTATGTATATATATATATATATATATATATATATATATATATGTCTGTGTGTGTGCATGCTAGCTATCTAAATCTTCGTACACGGTACGCTTCCGTACGTTTCGCCGTGGAGAGGAGAATAAGGGTGAACATTGGAAGCGAGCTATATCGATGGAACAGCGGTTGTATCGCGCGTGACTGCGCATGGTTAAACGACCCTGAGGATGTATGCGAGTCTGTACGTGCTCGTAGGTGTATGTCTTCGACCGATGTCCAGGACGTTCGCGAAGGAAAAGCGACGATCGGTTACAGTGCTTTGCGATTACGCCGGATGGAGGGAGTAGGATGAGGATAAAGGCAAAGTGTCGAGGCTGGATCGTCTTTCCTTTTTATGCCCTTTTCAACAGGATGCCACTAGCTTTAACATAAAACTCCTTCTTTTTCTTCAACAGTTCGAACGCTCTTAAAAAACTCTTTCTGAAGGATTCTAAAATTATAAAAAAAAAGGAAAAAAGAGAGGGCACAGAAGTATGATATTTTATACCGTTCATGAAGGAGAATTATATCGGTTCTATAATCGAAATTATGAGATTTAATGAAGGAAATGAAAAAAATATTGTCTCTTAGATCTGACTCTTCGGGTCAAAGGATTAAACTTTTCAACTCGTTCAAACGCTTAATCCATCTTACACTCCGTAATCAAACGTAATCGACGAAGATCGAAGTTCGTACTTCAAACGGAGTTATCATAAAATCCTTTGGATCGATTAATTCATCCTTGCGAGACCGTCAAACCAAATTACTCTTAATGGAAGCTAAGTTATTAGCAGCAAAGTCGCGGCAACAGATTCAGAATTTCTTATTAGTTCCACGGTCTAAAACTATCCATCTTTTCTCTCTTTATTTTTATCTCTGTTTCTCAGTGCAACATCGCATTACGTTGTCGGCGATGCTACGCTTTCCCTTTGAAAGCATCTTAAAGCGGCTTTTGCACTAGCTTCTGCATATTTCACGAACTAGCAACACGATACGCGACGCTAAGAATCCTCTCAATCGAGTACTGAGAACCATCAGATTTCTTGGTAAACTTAAATCAAAGCACGAATAAAAAGAAAGGCCAATTGGGTGCAATTCAAACGATAATTACAAAATATATATAATACATATAGAAATATACATAGAAATATATATATATATATATATTTATATTTATATATATGTATAAATATATGTATTGATATAGAATATAAAATAATATAGAAAATATAGAATACCAATATGATATATGTAATATCATTTTATGAACTCTGCATAGAATTCGAAAATCGAAAATATAGAATACCTTTAATGACGTCAACGGCAATCGATTATCGTTCTTTATAGAGAGTACAAATTTACAGTCCACATATTTACAAATACGTCATTTACAGATACGATAATAGAAAAGTTCTGTGCATGCGTGTGTGTGTGTGTGGATGTGTATGCAGCGTCTGACCTATAAACAAAGCTCCTTACTCAAATACAGTTCATTCAGAAAAAAGGTCGTGATCTTTATCATGTCGCATCATAAGTTTAACACGAGAAATATCTTAGGAAACAGAGAAGAACATGTTACAATCTACTCATCATCTTCCCCTTTCCATCCTCCATTTATCGATTTCGGTACGGCGGAAAGCTTTCCATTAACAATGTGCCAAGGCGCGTATGTACCAACTACGCCTATTTTGTCGATGTGCATTTACAGGCTAGCTTGGCCTTACCTATTGTAACCAACCAATCGGTGCAGAGTTTCACGTACTAATGCATTATGCGCTATGACCTATATATATAAATGTAAAGAGATGAACATAAGTGTGAGTATGACTGTGAGAGAGAAAAGCTTTGCGTTTATGTATATACATAGCTAATGTGCCTCTGTATATTCACGTCATATTGACATGAATCAATAAGATACAAGCATATGCGTTACCGTAACTACATTCTCACTCTCTATCCTTCTCTCTCTCTCTCTCTCTCTCTCTCTCTCTCTCTCTCTCTTTCGCGCGCGCGCGCAACACATTGAAATTCAATGGAAAATGATATTCCACGATAGTTTGAATCACATACAATGTACATATTTTACTTCCCAAGAAAATATTGACGAGATCTAGATCATTTCTACCTTCGTTTTATCGATCAAATGTTTCTACCATTCTATAATTCCAAATATAATATGATAACAATAATGATGATAATAATAATAATAATAATACCAACCACAACAACAACAATAATAATAATTTTTTTATTACAACTACGAAAATGATATTAATAATATCTAACGAATAATAATTAACAATTTATTCTCGGAGCATATATTCCATTTCTAATCCGCTAAAGATCAAAGTTCATTTTATAGAAAAACGAGCATATTACGTCCACCTGAAGGGAAGAAGAAAATTAGCAAATTAACCGCGTCTTTTACTCTTTGTTCTATTCTCCACGTCACGAAATGCATGCATTTGGAGCGCTGAATTATTCAGGGAGGCTCGATATTAACATAATGGGGGGGGGGATGCAAATTCACATCATCTCGTCGTAATTGTAGAGGATGATCAGTAAGATTCAATATTTACCACCAATAGAGACATGCTAGCGATATCGTGGACGTATATTCGGAATACAAAAGAGAAGTGATCTCGTTCGACGTTATTTGCTCTTTTTTATCGTCTTCTTCTTCATCTTCTTTCATCGATTTCACTGTTATGTCCGATAAAGGGGAAGAAAACGTTTCATATTGAGAAATTTAAAGAAGAGTCGTGAAAGAATATTCACCAGGTTCCTTTAAATGAATAAAAATTTTTAATACTACTTAAATATCTCGTACTCGTTTAAAAATATTTCATCGAAGATGTAGAAAAAATAAATAAATAAATAAATAAAAAAAGAACAAAGAAAAGACGAAACCAATTCTCTAATTACTGATATTAAAGAAACCGATGTTAATTTTGGTAAATTGTTGCGAGATTTTTAACGTTTGTTATTAAAAATCAAGAAAAGAAAAGAAAAAGAAATGAAAATAGGACAACAATTTTTCAATAAACGTCATTCTAAATATATTTGTCTCATGTTCCTCTGAGAATTCTAATCTCTTATAAATATACTTTTTTTCAAAAGCGACTATGAAAAACGTATGAATTCGATTCTTGGATGCGGTCGCACGGAATCTACTCTTTTTTCTCTTTCTCTTTCTCTCGCTCGGTGCTCTCCCGAAGAACATCGTTTATCACGCGATGCAATCGCGAGTTCTCGTATAACCACTGTCTACTTTTTCTCTTTCTTTTTCTTTTTTCTTTTTTCTTTTTTCTTTTTTTTTTTTACTCGACTAGTGGAAAAGCGTCGCGCGGCGGAATTACGCCCGCGGAGAAGAAAATAAATCCTTCAAAGGATTATTCGTGCTTTAAGGAAGAAAAATTCTTCGTGATATACGATGTGAAGAAAAAAATAATCCACGAGTTCGTTCGGTTATCCATGTCGCAGAATAGATACTCCTTCTCGTACTCGTGACATGGTGTGTGCCGCAAATTTAAAAAGTAACTTCTGAAAACTTCGACGTACTCCATTTTTTCCTTTGCAAGTTCTTTTTCTACCTTTTTTTTTATCTATTTTTTTTTTTTTCTTTCAGAGCAGATGAAACAGGTTTTTGTTTCTTCTCATAGAAAATAGTTCACCGGATAATAAAAAATGGTAGGAAGATAAATAAAATAAAATAGAAATGAATAATATCGGGAAGAATAGAATAGAATAGCATAGAATAAACAATTTGGAAAATCAATTGGAATAAACAATTAAAAAATATGATAAATGTTGATAAAAGAAAATTATTGAAATATATAAAAATATAGAAATCTAAAATAAATATAAAATAGAGTAAGAAGAAAAATTTATATATGAAGCAACATTTTAGAGGACATACGCTGAAAAATATACAAATTAAAATAAAAGACAATAAAAGACGGGGAAAAAGAAAGATAAAGAGAGAGAGAGAGAGAGAGAGAGAGAGAGAGAGAGAGAGAGAGAGAGAGAGAGAGAGAGCTAATATCAGATGCAGTTAGATACAACTCCAACTTGTATGTGTAATTATAACGAAACGTGTAATAAAGCGTAAAATTAAATTCCAACTCGTTTGGCCCACTTTTGTCTTTTGCTTCTCTCTCTCTCTCTCTCTCTCTCTCTCTCTCTCTCTCTCTCTCTCTCTCTCCCCCTTTTCTCTGGAGTTCGATTTTTATGTCCACAAAATTGTGAATATTTGCCAAATATTACTTGCGCTAGAAGCACGTGAACGCAACTGATATTACTTCGGGATTCTTAATTGAGAGTTCGAAAGAGCCGTCAGTGCAATTACAATCAGGCAAATCGCATTTAGGAACGCGTTACGAACGAAAAGCTCGAGGGTCGAGCGTCGAAAGGTCACGCTCGTCCGTGGATACATAGATACGTAGCTTATGACGTCATTACAGCCGAGGATTTTGCTAGCGTACATCCCCGTACTAGAAATGTCAAAATGAAAGCTTTTAAACGAGAAACTTGGAAATATTCCTCGCAAAGCAATTCTCTTAAAAATGTATACATTCATGAAAATAAAAATTTGAAATAATTTGAAAATAAAGATTTAAAAAGAAGAAGGAAAAAAAGTAAAAAGGAAAGAAAGGAAAAGACCTCCCGTCTCGAAAAACGAAATTATTTTTGTCGGTAAAAATAAAATGCACGTACGATGATCAACCATGAAGAAACTTCTTTCCTGAAGATCTTTAAAGACTACAGTCGTATGCACAGGAGAACGATCGAGCGTGTGAACTAACGCGTGTATCAGTTATACGCACGTGTCGTTTCCTTTGCCATACGTTCAAAGGATAAGAATTGTGTGGCCCGAGAAGATGGAACGACACTAAGATCCTAAAAGAAAAAAAAGGAAAAGATGAAAGAAATAGAAAGAGATAAGAGAGAAAGAAGAAAAAATAGTCCTTCCAAGGTGGGAATTATAAGAAGGGGAAAAGATCCTCGTGGAGATGAGAGGGGAGAGAAAGAGAAAAGTCGGATGGGAAAAGTGTGCCGAGTCGACTTTTATTACTCACTCTCACGTATTTCCACCTTCGTGCTTTCGTATCTCTATTGTTACCTCTTTGCTTCTCACTTTTTCTACCTTTTTCCCTGTGTATCGTACTTGCACGTCTCACGTATTTATATGTATACGTTTATGTATGTGTGTGTCCATGACCGCTCGGGAGCACGCTCGCACGGCTTTTTTCTCTGTTCGCGACACCACCGGCAACGACCTTTTGTGCCTTCGAGCCTGGCTTGCACCACCGCTCTCCAATGTATGTATGTATGTATGTACCATCAGACTGCACATACCCTGTAGACCAAGCTGCTCGCGATAGTTACAGGCGCCGCGAGTAAAGCGAGTAAAACGGAGCGCAATTCTCTCGGATGCGCATATCGCTTTAACAATGCGCGCGTGCGTCTCGCCTACGCTCCAACGCCAAACCTGAATCGATGATATTTTTTTTTCGCTTTTCTCCTTCCACATATCCTCTCTTTCTCTCTCTCTCTCTCTCTCTTTCATGTTTTCTCTTTTCGTTTCCAGCGAGTAAAAAATACTATAGAAGCTTTTAAAAGATAGAAAAAAAGAAAGGAAAAAAAGCAAAAAGGAAAAAAAAAGGAAAAAACTATGAACGAGATCGACTAACGAATGGCTTTATCGAGATTCGTTTCATTACTAAACCCGACGTAGTACGTTCACGCGAACGTGCCCGTACGTATCTACGTACACATCTGTTTTAATCGTGGCTGCCAGTGGTCATTTGAAAATACATTGGGCAAAAATCGAATTCATGTCCCTGTCAAATTTACTTTATTCGTTCTATCCTACTATATAACGTTTTAAGAATGGTTATAGCGTGTATTTTAATGTCAGATATTCCAGACTGACATGCGAATTTTTATTGACCTGATTTCTTCATCGATCCCCTCCATGCTACCGAGTACACCCTGCGGTGACACGCGCATCCACGAACGAGATTGGAAACGACGACTTCCCCAAAGCCGATTGATCATTTAAACGACGCGAGAAATTCGTTGGGCTCTGTGAACATTGTTGGCCGATGACGAGAAGTTATTTTTAAGAGTGAAAGAGGAAAAAGAAAAGAGAGAAAAAAAGAAAATGAGAGAGAAAAGGAGAGAAAAAGAGAGAAAGAGGAAGAAAGCTCTTGTTTTATAGCGGAACACGATTTTGTTACGAGTATCGGAAAAATAGTCAGCACCCTTTGTTATATTTTCCCTATGGTCCGCCAACGAACGTATTAATACAAAAAGTAAACGCTATCGAACAAAAACGTTTCTCTTTCCCGCGGAATTTACATACCTACAAATCACAAAATTCATTCCAAGCTTATCGACGAATCAACGCGCATTAACGTACGCATTACGACTACCTTTCGGTGACTGCACTCGTTCATATTTGTAAATTATAAATTCTCCACAGTTTTATGTGTGTGTTTTACTTGTACGTGTATGTTTAAACAGTTATATTCGTAGCTCGTTTTAAATCGACTCACGATATTTACGATTCCACTCGGCCGATTTCGTCGAAATTCTCTAATTCGCCATGTTTTATGAGCAACAGCCTTCTACATATAATTAATCAGCATCGCAATTAATGATATACAACGATGTTTCGGGATAACTGTTATTATGCGAGTCGCTTTAAATGCAAACCGATAACGAGAATGAGCAAAGAAAATCGAGCGATCTCGTTTTATGTGGACAACGATAGCAATGAGAAATTATGTTTCGTTATTTATTGCTTTTTCCTCTCTCTTTCTCTGTATACTATTATTTTTAATTATGTTTCTTTGTTTAACTTTCTTTTAGAATTGTTCTCAATTATACTCAGTTTATCTTGTTTTGTAATTAACTTTAATTCCATTCATAGCTCGTAACTTTAAATAATTATTATTGCTTGTTACTTTCTCGTTTTCTCTCTCTCTCTCTCTCTCTCTCTCTTTTCATCTTTGGTTGATCACAAGTATAGTTTCAATTTACATCTCTTATGAATACTCGAACGAAACTAGAATTTTGAATGATTCGTGGAGTACAAAATAAATTAAAATTTAGAAGAACGACTCGAATGTTTCGTGATCACGAAGTTGAAATAATTTTGAGATTATGCAATTGAAATTTAATAATATGTAAAAGTCAAAATAAATACAGGCAAAATAGAAATTTGTTTGAATTCGTTTCACAAATTTTAGATGGAGAGTCGAAATCACGTATGAAATTCTTTATATATACTTTATATGAGTAAGAGGTGATGCTCGTTAAGATGTTTTAATTCAATATTCGTTTTTTCGATATCGATTTCCTCCGACAAGGCTCTCCCGACAAAGCGTTAAGCTTATAAAAGTAAAACAAAAAAAAATATTATTGAAAATAGTGAAACTGAAAAAAATCTAACGAGTCGAAAAATCGCGGAAATCGTGGCGAAAGTTCAGAAAATTGAACGATTTTGGTGGCAGCCAAAAAATAACGTAACGTTTTTTGTGCAAAATTGGAAGCCAGCGATCGTAACAACACGACGACGATGATGATGGCTTCTATTGCTACGTACTACTACTACTATTCCTAACAGAGAGCCAAGTGTAAGTGTGAGTTAGCAAGTGAGTGCCCAAAAATCGTTCGTTCGTGGTTAACACCAGAGAAAGAGAACACAATTATTTGCTTGCTTCGAACAACTCATAGTTTCGAATAATGCGTCACTTGTTTCGAACGTTTCGGGGATGATCGTGAATGATCGTTCGTTACGGCTTCTCTAAAATCGGAACCCGTTACGTCCGGTGGAACAATTTATATGCACCTGCACACGTTAATCCTTTTCCTGAATACATATACCTATGTACATATGTATAGATGAATAGTGAAAAGCGATAATAGCTTCTGGTAGAAATACGATTAACAAAGACTATTATACATTATCTTTGTTAGGAGTTTAATTAGGTAACCAAGAATAATATCTGTTATTAAGAACAGCATGATTCTTAATTTATTTTATACAAAAGAAAAAAAAGAAAAGAAAAACAAATTATGTTCATAGAACATTATAAATTCACGATCTTGATTAAAAGATTATTATGGGGATAAATAAAAACAATTAAGTATATACAAACGCACACGCCATTATTGCTTTTTACCGTACACACAAACATTCGTAGATACATGTATATGTATATATAAACTAATTTACACGTGCACGTAAACATATGCTGCTCTTTCCATGAACAACACTTCAAACACCTCGTTGATAAACTCAGAGCGTAGGAAGCATCATAAATTCCATTTTCGCATGCCCTGCATTTAACTTTGTCCGTGGTATTCGATACGTTATTATCGTACCGCGCTATCGGATACACGTGTTTTGGAATGTTTGCCTTTGTCCGAACGGAGCAAAGGTATTCGACACGTTCATGTAAATTCAACATGTAAATACGTGCCGCGTATGCGAACATCTTGCAAAGCCGTCGGGTGTTTCCATAATATCCTCGTATCACGTAATCGACGATCGTGAAAGACACGAGATACGATGAATAAGACGTCGTACATATCTGAAATGATCTTCGATTGATTGATATTCTCATAGATAAAACATTCACAGGAACATTAAGATAAAGATAGGAATATCACAATTGAGTCGATATATATATATATGTGTGTGTGTGTAAATAATATTTATATAATGTACAAATAATATTTATTTAAAAGCATTATTTTCCTCTCGAGATTTTAAGTCTTCATAATCGATTAATTTTAATTTTGAAAGCCTTAAATATAAGACATATACCATAGTACACGAGCATAGCTTAAGAAATAATTTAAGTGTATAAAAATAATCAGAAAAAGCCATACAAGTTTTCTCTATCAGATCCTCTTTCATAATAAAGTACATTATTAAAAACATCTATTGTAATCATAATTAATAATTCTTTTTATAACGCGTATACGTCAAATACGATATTTATTTCTTTAAATATCAACCAAATCGATGCCTTATTCATTGTTGAAAATATTAAAAGCGTCGTTGGAAATATTAACAACAAATGGGATCCATTTATAATTTAATTGATAAAGCGAAAAGCGCATCGATCACGTATGACCGTGTAAAGAAAAAAAGAACATATATTCGAAAACAAAGAAAACAAAAAAAAAACAAAAAATAAAGAAATCAGTTTCTTTTCGTCGTTAGCATTTACGCGTATATTCAATTTCCACTAGAACGAATCGTCAAAGTGTTTTAATGCAATCAAACTAAATTGTCTCTCACCGTCAGAAAGTAATATGTTTTCTACAGAAGCAGCAAACCGAACACGCTTCAGTTAACTACAGCGACTACTTTGATAAAAACAAACGGCGAGCACGAACCTTTCTGGTTTTTCTTTTTTCTCTGATCTATCTCTCTTCTGTCCTTAGGCTTGATTACTTTATCATTGAAATAAATGCTTGAATCATTTATTTATTTATTTAATTTCTCAATTAAAAACCGATTCACACATTTCAATTCGTTCTATCACGTCAGTTCAATCTCCGGAAGGAATTCTAATTCTTCTCGCGTCGCAACAAAATTTGATTTAAATGACGGCTAAAATATCACTTTTTAATGAAAGATAAAATTTAAGTAGGTAAAGTTAATAGCATGACGAAACTGATATAAGATATGTCTGAAGATCCTTTTACTTTGTGGATTTCGAGACCATTAGGGGGTGAAGGATGAGCGCAGCGATCGAAAATCTCCTTTGTTCATAGACAAAAGATGTTATCAGAATTTAGTTAAAAAAACATCGACAAAGAGAACATTGACAAAGAGAAGAAATTTGACGAATCGGTGACTGAACTGAGACTGAACAAAAACGTGTAAACGTATGCATATAAATTACATACAATAATATTAAAATCAAATCGAAACGAAGATTCTATCGATCTTAATTCATTTAATGGAGAAACATACCGTCAAAGCAAAGAGCCAAGCGATTAAATAAAAAAAGAAAAAGAAAAAACAAGAAAACAAGATAAAATTACTATAAAAGAGAAGAACAGAGATAGAGAATATTCTCTTTCATTCTTTTACCCTTTCTGTTTACACTCTTTCCTTAATAGCCCTTCGTTTCTCGCTACTCGTTGTGTACTACGACGAGCTATTCTTCTCCATGTGACTCAAGGAAGAATGAAATACCGTGAAATTAATTAAATAAATGGCGGACGAGTCCTAGTACGCTGGAATACCGGTAGAATGGCGAAATAACGACGGAAGGGTGCAATCGAGGGCAGGAAGGACGAAAGAATGAAAGGAGAAAGAGGGTTAGCAAGGACGAGGGTAAGAAGGGATGAGTCCATCCTATAGACGAAGCCTTCCGCTAGATTTCTACGGATTCGAGTCAACGCTGACTATCATCTCTCTATCTCTTCTTTCTTTCATCCTTTTTTTCACTTCGCCTCCTCTCATTATCGTAATCGAGAATAATTTTTCAGATCGCGACCCCGTCACTGCGTACAAGACCGAGTCGTCCGCAAAATTGAGGCCGAATCGGATCGAACACAAAGGGGCGTAGAATAGTGAACGGGGAGGAAAGAGGGAGTGAGTGCTTCGTCGAAATTGAGGAATAACGATCCCTCGGGACAGACGAGGAGACGGAGAAAAATAATTCCTTCCCGTTCCCCTTTTACTTTTTCTTTCTATCTTTTCTCTCCGCAATCCTCTTCGTTCCTCTCTATTTCTCTTTCTCTCTTTCTCTCTCTCTCTCTCTCTCTTTTTCTTTCCCGATCACTCTCAGTGCTTTACTAGAGTGTAATAGAAAATACATACCTTCGATCGAAAAATAGTCGTCCCTCTATCGAAAAATTCCATCCTCTCACATAATTACGTTCGTCTGGCTCTCTATACCGATCGAAGACACTTCCAATACATGTACTATAAAAATCTTTTTAAAACGACTTCATCGAGAAAAATTCGATAAAATACTATTCGTTCCGAAGAATGATTATGTGCGTAAAATTTAGTTGAATATTTTGAATGATATCACCGCGAATTCTTAAGAGCAGATATCTCTTTTGTTTATTCAGAAATAGCTAAATAATAAGAAAATAAAGGGATTTAATTCGTTAAGAGTGAAAACCATTGGCCGGTGCTATCGTCGTTCATTCGCGATAATTAGAATCGTCGAATCGTCACGATAACCGAGGAAACAGCCTCGGGTGGAGACGTCTTAGTCGAGGAAAGTTTGTTCGTCTTTATTGAATCCCCCTCTTACACTTCCATCCTTACCCCCGATGGTCACGATTACCGGACCTTTCCTCCCTACCGAACTTGGTGCCGCGAGCTAGTCGAAGAATCGCTCCGAGCTGCCTCGAGCAATTCCTGAACGCTTTTCCTTCCGTATTTTCCTCTTCTCCTTTCTCCTTCGCCCCTTTTCTCCTCCTCCTGGTTTTTCCTCATACCCGTCATCACCATTGCCTCTTTCTTCCCCTAACACCGCTTTATCCGTCTCTATATTCGTTCGAATGAGAGTTACACCTCACCATTTCTCTTCTCTTTTCTCATCCTCCCTTTCCTTTCCTCCTCCTCTTTTTCATCTCGGAGCCCTCTCGAAGATCACCTGAATTCGTGAAAGGCAACCGCTCCTTCGACGCGTACGCTTTCTGGAATTAGGGTAATTAGAGGCAATTCTGAGCTGGAATTAAAGTCGGGATAAGATTACTTCTGTTCCTCTTTCCCATCTCTTCGTTAGAGCATCCACCCTACATCCTTCACGCGAGCGGATACACGAGAGGGTGTATACCCTCTTGCTAGCTTGTCTCCCTCTCTCTCTCTCTCTCTCTCTTTCTCTCTCTACATATATATATATATATATATATATATATATATATATGTATATATATATATACACACATACATACACATATATATCTCATGTCGCTTCTTGTCGTGCTCACAGACGTCGCAGCATCTCGCCGATCCTCGAACCCAGATACTCTCCTCTACGTTTCTACTACATCCTCCCACGTAAGGCACAATTATGGCGCTTAATATCTCGTTTCGTCCCATCCTCCTTCGTGGCTCGTCGTCTCGTGAATTAACGCGCGCTATCGCTCGCGGCCGTACTGCTCGTTACGAGGAGGTACCTTGCATGTAGATACGAATCACGTTAGTGGCATTACGAGTTTCAAGTAAAAGGATATATAAGAGAACGAGGAAGAAGAAGAGGATTGATGACGATAACGATGATGATGATGATGATGATAATTATACACTCCGCAAATATTTTCTTCCACATACTCTCCACGGACTATTTCCTACGTAATTGTAATTTGTTGAACGTTTCAAATCCATTTCTGTTAATCTACAAAAACTTTGATATCATCCTTTGATATCAAACACAAATCTGAATATGTTATCAAAGATTCTATAAAGTCGAGAAATAAATTTTTATCATCGTATATCTATCGCATCGCAATATTACTCTAATTGTTCGATTTTGATAGAGAACGAAATAAAAGGAAAAGAGAGAGAGAAGGTGGAAAAGTAGGGGCTCGAAAAAGAGCCGATGCTCTTATCCTGCTTTCGTACTCTTGATATTCGAACTCGTTCGCTTAAGTAGAAACCCACTTTTAAGGACCGATTAAAAACTCTCCGGAAGAGAACGAAAGAGGGGGAAAGAGAGTAAGAGAGAACGAAAGAGAAAGAGAGAGAGAGAGAGAGAGACGAGTTTGCTGATTAAAAACTCTTAAAGTGCACGCTCGAATATCGGCCAACCTCGAGCAGCAATAGAGAAAGAGAGAGATAGAAAAAGAGAGTATAAGCGCGCGCACGCTGAAAAATGTCCGAGTTTTCAACTCCAACAACCATACCTCAATCATTCTCGTCCTTCGTTCAGTTTTTTTAATACTTTCGACGCGAAAAATCGTGATAAACGATAACGTAGTTGTATGTAAATACGTATAAACACGCGTACGCGCCCGCACGCATCCCCATTACAAGCTCTTAAAAAATGGAATTGATTTTGTGATTGAGTCTTAAAGTATCTCATTTCGTTCTTTACGAAATATCATCTCGGAGAATCGAGTCAACAAAATTAAATGAACCGTGATAATTTTAGTTCGCATCGTCGTTAAAATTTTTCATGAGACTAGTGAGAATCGTGGTTGGATCTTCCGACTTGATCGAGGTGAGATCATTGATAATTTTTTTCCGACCTCATTCACCTTCCTCAACTTTTTCCGTACCTTCCTACTCGATTTGGTCTTGTTTCTCTGTCTCTCTCTGTCTCTCTCTCTCTCTCTCCCTCTCTGTAGTTTTCTACGATTTCTTTATCGAAACACGAATGACGTATGAAACTAGCACGGCGAAAGGATCAAAGAAATCTCTTCTAACGAAATTTGCAGGTGCTTCCATTAGCGAAAGAGCAAACGTAAAAGCGAAATGCAAATGTTTACTAAACAGTGATAGAAAACCTTTAAGTAAACGGTACCACTTGCCGATTAAGTAAAAAATATTTCACTGTAAAGAAATTGCAGACGTGTTTGTAGAGTAACGATTTACTTCATTCTTCGAACGTTGTCAATAGATAAAAAAAAGAAAGAAAGAGAGAGAAAGAGAGAGCAAGAGAGAGAAAGAGAGAGAAAGAGAGAGAGAGAAAGAGGGAGAGAGAAAATAATAATACTGGAAGCTCGAGTGGCGCGTTTTCTCGTACGGAAAATCGACCTACGATGAAAAGTTTGAGGAAGAATAACCATGAAGATAGAAGCTTACAACGGGGAAAACTTCAAACGAAGATACTAACTCGTTCTCTTGGTAAGACGTAAAAAGAAGTAATTTAGCTAATCGTTCTAACAAACTTTGGAATATTCAAACAAATCGACAAATTTTTCTATGTCGAAACAATGAAAGGATCAAAAAGATTCGATGAAAATCACACCTCGTATACACGCCGCCGACGCGTCGTTCCCGTTGATTGTTTCAATTCTCTAATATTGACATTGCATTAAGCTCCGACCAGTGATCTATTATTCCATTAAACAGGATTTCACTCAAGGGAACGTTTAACGGGCCACAATCATTCCTACTTGTTCGTCCGTGCATTTTTCCATGCGAAAAATCTCCAACTTTTACGGTCGGATCGGCTCTCCAGCGAGCTTCGTAAAGTTTGTTCGTTCGTTCGTTCGTTCTTCGAATAAAATAGAACGAATATTGGCGAAGAAACGAAGTAAAAAAAAGAAAAAGAAGAAGAAGAAGAAGAAGAAGGGGAAGAAAGCATCTTATCGATGAAAAAGAAACGGTGGTCGTACGATTACTTTTTTGATGTCAAAAAAAAAAAACAATTAAAAAATAAAAGAAAAAAACAAAGTGATATTTATCTTTCGTTGCACTCCGTTATATTAATGATATTTTCTTTCGCGTTAATACAAGGCCCGTTAACGAACGTACCTTTAAAGATTGAATTATCGTATCATGTGCAACAGATGTCAAAAGAAACAAACGTAACACTCTTGCTACATCTCTATAGATCGCTCTAACATCCCATCCATCTTCCTCTCTTTCCAACCCTCTACGCGTGGTTTAATCAGCACGCGTTGTTTGACAAATAATTGCGCTTTACGCAACTGCCCAGCGATCACAAATATTGTACCACCGGATTCGAATTAATCGTTACGAATTCGTCGATCCGCTGGTCTGTATACGACAATGCCTGATTTGACTCTTCTGTTCTCTTTACGTGAGTGAAATAATTCTCAATGAATTCAAGATAAAACAAAACGTAAATAAAATGTGTATTAAGTGTTCCTTTAATAAAGTATTATAATGCAATATGAATGTTTTAATAATCGGAAGAGAGAAAGAATGTTAAATGCAGTTTAACGAGTGTTTCTTATCCTATTTCATTAGGAATTACTTGTTTATAATTGAAGTTTGAATTTTATACCCATCTAACTTCAGAAAATTCTTTTAACACGTAGCTTTTTAAGATTCTTACACGAAAAAAAAAAAGGAAAAAGAAACATTCGTTGAAGAAAATTATTATTATTTTGTTTTCTCAAAGATATTATCAAAGTTATCAACATTTTACTATCACAACACTTCATATACACTTATTAGTAATGCACGTATGTAAGTACATGTAGATATGCGAACGTACTTACGTTAACGTTTACCTACAAAAAAATACCGTGACACAAATTCGTAAGTTCGTTTGTTTATCCGGCAAAATATTAACGCTGGTGAAAACACCTTAATATATAATACAAACATAACGATGGAAAGTTCGATGATACCCACGAGTTTCAATCGTCAAGGAAACACATCGCGACACGAAACGGTCTAGCGTGACGATTTATGCGATTCCTCTCTCACAACATTCGAGCATTTTGAATTGTTTTGCATTTTGAAAAGTCCCGTCTGTCGCGAAAACGTCACGTAAATTATTATACCCTTCTTTTTTTTCTTTTTGTTTTATTTGTCAAAAAATATTTCCCTCTCGAGCGTAATTTTTCATACGTTTTGTTAGTAGCGAGTATCAAGATCGAACGTTTATTAATGAAAGAAATTCTAGATGCATTATAAAAATGGAACGAACCAAACCCGTTAATAGTATCACTTGAAATCGATTCACGTACGAACGTATTTATATGTTTACGTATAAATCTTTTCAATAGCGAAACGATTCATAGAATCAAAAATTGTAGTAAGATAGCAATGAGAGTGTCGATAAATATCATAGTTACTTCATTTTTCAAATGTCCTTTTATTGAAATAAACTCCTTACTTTATAGCGGCATTTATTTATGAATCAATCTTTTATATATATGTATATATATATATATATATATATATATATATATATATATATATTTGCATCACAGCTGCGAAATCTTTCTGTCTCTCTCACGGTATTAAAACTGAAAATAGAAGAAGAGAGATACAGAAAAAGATATATCGACTGAATCTTAAAGTAATAATGAAAATTCAATGTTTCCTTTCCCAGGAGGACTCGGAACCTCGCAAGAATGCGGGACCGGCTATCGTGGTACATGGTCTTCTTGATCCTGCCGACAATCCTCCTGGCCAGGTCGCTCGACAAAGGTAAATAATATCCTAGATAGAATTCCTTCGACTGGTGGTCAAAAGTATAGCGACCCTTCCTTCTGCCACATACGATACATTCCAAACATCAAATCGAAATCTTTAGAAAAACGTTTTCGATTCCCAATGGAGGTTACCTTTTGACAAAATATTTCGTAAAATGTTACAAGGACGTATTTCTCAAGTCTATAACACATATAATATATAAAAACATGTGCACACGCGTGCACACACACACACACACACACACACACATACACACACATATGTATGTATGTATGTATGTATGCAGATACATACAATATCGATCTTTCGTTTGATTTAATATCGAAACTCTTCAATAGAATTTTCACTTGATTCAAAGGATTCGCACGATAAATACGCGCGGAAGTATCAAGGAACGACATAGATTTTTTTCTATTTTTCTTTTTCTCTTCCTCTCCCATCCTCTCTCTTTTCCTATATAATGTACGAATAACAGACGACTCGTTTATTGACAATGCGCACACTTTCATAGAAAACAAAGGCGCTTTGCACGAACGAAAAGTAACAAAGTTATCGAGAAAATAGCGTTAGTTTCTCATCGGTGTTACGCGCACCAAATAAGATAAATCTTTTTACGGATTCGTCTTCTTTTATCCCGACCACACTCTTTCTCTTCATTTCTCTCTATCTCTTTTTCTCTCTCTCTCTTTCTCTCTCTCTCTCTCTCTCTCTCTCTCTCTCTCTATTTTTGTACCGTCTCTCACTTTCTTCTGCTTTTTCCTCATCATTCCCCCTCACTATCTCAACGAAAAACTATCTCCGCGTCGTTCGTAACTTCTTTCTCTCTCATTACTTCAGTATCTCTCTCTCTCTCTCTCTTTCTCTCTTTCTTTCTCTCTTACTCAGCAGGCTAAGAAGAATTCAGTTTCTGTCGAGCCTTTTGTAATTTATGCAAAGCTGTCAAAGCAGGGACGTCATCTTCTTCGTCTCTCCGTGCACGAAGAAACAAGGGTCTTGGGTATGTGTACAAAAAAAAACAAAGGAGAAAGAAAAAGAGAAAAAAGAAAAAGAGAAAAAAGGAAAAAATGAGGAACACAGAAAGAAAATACAGAGAAAAAGAAAGAAAAAAAAGAGAGAAAGAAAGATATATATATATATATATATATATATATATATATATATGTATGTATATATATAAAACGATAAAAGGGAATATCGCTAAAGGGGTTGAGGAAAAAAGATAGGAGGTAAGACGGAACAGTGTGCATGGAGAAGAGGAAGATTCAGAGGCGACTGAGAAGAAGGAGGTGTGGTAGGTGAGTTGGACGGGCGGGGTGGTGATGGGGGGGAGGGTCTGAAGGGGGTGGAAGTTGGGGAGGAAAGATGCACATAAAGCGAGATTCTCGTGCGAGATGCGTCCCCACGGGCATGAATATTTTTCCTGTCCTTAGGGAAGCATCGGTCTCTCTCCGGGTATCGAGCTCTTCACTCTGAAGGGTCGGAAGTGAAGTACGGAGGACAAACGGCCCTTCGCGAGTGCACGCGCCGACTAGATAAGCTTTCTCTCTTTCTCTTATTTCCTTCTCTCTTTTTTATACTCTCGACATTTCGTAGAGCCAACGTTCTTCTTCTTTAAAAGGGAAAGATAACTCTAAGAGTAACTCGTTGTTACTTCTTGCAAGTGATTCTTATCAGGATGATTGATTCTTATTGAGAGTTAAGTATAATGATTTTTAAGATAGTTATTAATTCGCAATCATTAAAGTTTCTTTTATCTGAATATTATATGATATTATAAAGCCACATCGATGATAAGATATAGATCAGTTATATAGGAAGTAAATTGATAATGAGAATGTTGATGAAATGTCTCTATAGTAAATCTCACTAGATGACTAGATGACACGTTTGAAATCGAATAGCAATGTTACGAAAGTATCGAATGTTCCCTATGTTTACGTATAAGAGAATATCGTATGTTGTATGCAACGGAGACGATCGTAGATAGAACGGAAACGATGGGTATCTAGGTACGTATATTCGTGCATATAAATACGTATCTAACATTTCGCAGTTTGCAAAGGGAAGAGCCAAAGCACGAAGGAAAATGTTGAGAGGAGAGAAAGGTAAGTACACGATGATGAAAGACGTCATCGCATTGGACGAAGTCACATACGAATTTCGTAAAACTCGTACTACGTCGTTTAAAGAAAGGAAGAAAAAGAAAAAGCGAGCAAATCGTATTTCTATTACAAACGTTTCTCAATTACAAATGTTTTCTTTGATCTTACGTTTGATCTTAAGTTATTTATAGTTGTATGTAAATATAAAAAAAGGATAAACAAATAAACAAAAAAAAAAGAGAGAAAGAAAACAAAACAAAAAAAAAATTAAAAAAATGCATCATCAAGAGTTCCTCGTTCTTTTGCCAAGACGGACTACAAAGTGCAGACGAGGATCAAGTACTTACTAATGTACTTTCGTCGAGAGTCACCAACGAGAGAAAGAGAAAGAGAGAGAGAGAGAGAGAGAGAGAGAGAGAGAGAGAGAGAGAGAGAAAGAGCCTCCTTCTGCCATCCTCGCGAATTTCCGAAGATTAATGTGCCGGATTTTAAACGATGCGCGATATTAAACGTCGACGAATCTTTGTCACGACCCCTTTTCTCGATCTTCTTCTCCCTCTTCTTCCTCCTACTCCTTCCCTTCTTCTTCTTCGTCTTCTTCGTCTTCTTCTTCTTCTTCTTCTTCTTCTCTTTCTCGGTAAGAAATTATCGAACGTGACGCGAACATCTGACTGAGAACGTGCCTTTAATCGCAGGCACGTCGTGACTCTCGACGAAGGCCTGCAGCCGAAGCGTTAAAGAGGATGTATTTCCGGCTATCGTGGCGAAAGTATTTTCACGCTAACTTACGAAAGAAAAGGGAAAGAAAACTGAAATAAGAGAAAGAGAGAGAAAGAGAGAGAGAGAGAGGAGAGAGAGAAAGAGAGAAAGATAGAACTAATAGGTAAACGTCACGGTTCATAAAAGTTATTAAATTTCTGTCAAAACCTGTAGTTTCACTGTCAGAGACCGTTAAGAAGAGAAGCGTTATCGTAGGAAAACGAAAAGTACAAGAGAAATGGAAAGGGCGCATTCGTAAATAGCCTTTATATTATCGACCAAACTTTAACTAGGCGAACGTACACGAAAATGGAGGGTATACACTGAACTTAGTGAAGTAGTATGTTCTAAAGGTTCTGTTGGTTGCCGAGATGCATTCCGAAAATGAAAATTATGTTTTACACGATGGTCCTATAAACGACGTGTGTACCATTATACACATGAAAACGTGTATTTGTGTATACGTGCGTATATATTTGTGATACTCGACTAGATCATGTTGTATGTACGTGTATACACAAAGAGCAAGCACACAACATATATGTACACGCATATATAAACAAACGTCTATATAATACATACATAGGCATACGCATATCGTAAGCAAAGTAGAGGACAACAGCGTGTTTCAGAGAGCCAGCCGAGCGCTCTCGAGAGTTCAGACGAAATATCCCCTATGACTCGATCCTTTTGTCGTCGACGATCTCTCGACGGAAACGTCGCCTTGGCAATACAGCTTCTGGGCTCATGCAAACTATGACAAACGCACAAAGGACGGCCTTCTACAGGGAACTGTCGATTAACGACGCATTAACGTACAGACGTACGTATGTACAATTCCCTTTATCCGAATCTCGACCACGCCCATCTAGCGGTCAAAACGGTCCAGCGTAACATCCAACCGTGGAAACTTTAAAATTTTCATACATATTTTTTTATCCTCCTTCCCTTTTTTTTTATTTCATTTAATTCGTTCTGGATTATTCACTGACTTTGTTCGAATTCAATGAACGTTCTGTTTATCGCAGATACAAATATTTTGTTTATTTATATTGAGAATATATTAATGCTCGTACGTGTATTTTATTGAAAAGCAAATTAAACAACATAAATATTTCCGAACCGTTCGGATCGATATTTTCCAGCACTTAATATCCTATTTCATCATCGATTTGCACATTTCCCTTTAACGCTTTTTGAAAATACGCTGAAATCGCATCTCGCGTGATACATATTTTGTAATAATACCTATTGTAGCTCGACAACGTCATTACGCAGCGTCGATGATATAGAGAATAGAAATGACAGCGGGTTTTACTCGGCAATATGATATTTTCTGGAATAGCCAGTGCTCGCAATTCTGTCACTCGAAAAAGGAAGAAGAGAGAAAGAGAGAGAGAGAGAGATAGCTCGATGGCAAGGTGCAATTGACCGCTCACTGACAAGTTTGCCAATCCAGCTTATGAGTTTTTTCCTGCTCCCTTTCTCTTCTCTCTCTCTCTCTCTCTCTCTCTCTCTTTCTCTCTCTCTCTCTCTCTCTCTCTCTCTCTTTTTCCTCTCTTTCTCTCTCTTCCTCTCGTTCTCTCTGTCTCCCATCATCTATCTACCTACTATCTAACTCCCCTTTTTCGACCTTCCGTTTTCCCACTTCTATCGTCTATACGATACACATATAGCAAGTTGTGTGTATATAAAGAGTATAGCAAGCAGTATAACGGTTGGATCGTATATTGGCCAGCTTAATAACGTCATGAGAAGGTCGATGCTTATGGCTCACCATCGACCTGGTCAAGCAAAGATAGAGTCTTCATAGTCGATGGTTATAATCATAAACTTTACGTTTATTTCGTAGGAAGGTAAGACAAAAAAAGAAAGAAACAGGTTCATCCCCTAAGGAAGACAATATCTTTCTAAAGGTCAGCATATATTTCGAGATATTTTCGATGAATGAAACGCTTCCGCATTTCTCTGTCAGTTCGAGAAAAAGATAAGATGAAAGAGAGAAAGAGAGAGAGAGAGAGAGAGAGAGAGAGAGAACGAAGAATAAGGAAAAACACGCGAGAGCTCTTTTATACGAAAACGAAAAGTCAGGTAAAATGTTTGTATCGGGTTCGTGGCTGAGGGCGTTCGTGCTTGGCAATTTAACTTTGTGCAGTCGCGTGATAGTCATTGTTTTCTATCTACTTGAAAGACCTTCCCTCCTCTTTACTAGTTCGCCTTCTCATTTAAAACGTGTCGACTTTCTATGAGAGAGAAGATATTTATTTTCCATTTGCCCGATTTGTTCTGCAAACGTCTATCGTTTTTTTTTTTTTTTTTTTTTAATTCAAAGTAGTTTGATTAATTGATCGTGGAAAGTACGATACATAAAATAGTATATATCGAGAAAAAATTAAATCAATAAAAAGCAAGAGTTAAAGTGCATCGAAATGAAAAGAACAATTATTCGGAAGAGCTATCTCATTAACAACTTCATCTTCCTTACTCAAACTTTAGGTACATAGAGTTTCTATCTAGAAATTTATGGAAAGCAAATTTAAGGAGACTGTCGTAATTGACTATCTTCTACCGGCACGGTAAACTCACGAATTTCATTTAAACCAATTGTAAAGAGATCTACGTTCTTATTTAATCTTTCTGTCGATAAATGTCGGTAGTCGTATTTTCGTCTTTGAATTAATAGACAATATCGAAAAGAGAGAAGTCAGGTGACGTGCATACATTATCTTGCATCCCTTTCCGAAAGATAAACGGTGTCGACATTTTGCCAAGCTAGCACAAGTATAACGTGACCCCTTAAGCTCGGTCTACCTGGCTCCGTCATACTCGTGGATATTGAAAAATTGCACTATGATTTATTGCGGTGCTTCATCGTTTATCCGATCCACAGCACAGTTTCATCCTACGTAGCTGATAACTCACGTTATCCCTCGTGATTTCGTTCCCGTGAGTATAATGATGATCGAACTTCCTCAAAACTGAAAGCCCTGTCAAGAGACACGGTTGTGCGTCACACCCTGTCATCGGCTTCTACTCGAGTACTAGATGAGCCGAGAGTAATTCTATTCGATTACTTGACTATCCTAAAGTATATATACATACATATCTACTACTTAATACCTCGATACGTATATTGATTTCATATAGATTCTAATTGCTATTAATTATTTACACGGAATACACTCTATGGGAATCCAACATTATTATGCTATTGATAAGAACGTAAATGAATTTACATTTACATATCCTCATTTCATTGTTCTTATGCAAAGAAAGGGAAACAACATTGAAATAAAAAATACTCTTTTCGAGACTCGTATCGATCTGTTAGTAAGTAACGTTTTCAACTATAATATTTTATGGAGTAACTTTCATATTATACTTATTCAGAGTCCTCGCTTAACAGTTTTCAAAATAAAAGTAAATTTATAGTCGCAGGATTCTATCCTTTATTTTAGATTTTCTAAAAGAAAAACTCAAGTTCCACTCGGTACATTAACAGACAGTTGTAAACATTATTTTTGCAGCTACACAAATTACTCTTACCGAACGAAAATACAACGATTGATGTACTTAAGTTTTAAACTTCCATTACTCATTGACCTAAAACGCTAATTTGACGTTTTTTTAGCGTAAAATAAAGAAAAAGCTAGCCACAGGTCGTACGTGCATGTAAAGTGTTTTTGATTGGGTAATTTTTGGTTTTCCGTCACCTATTTCATAACTAATAAAAGAAAGATAGTTCTAACTGAGTTTTAATGAGTAATCCGCAAAAAGTATATCCCACAAAATAACATAACTTTGACGAAACAAAGAATAGAAAGAAATCTTTGATCATGGAAAAAGTTACATATTCTTTATCAATTAATTCAGTTTATCTCATTAACAAGTTAAAAAATGGAAATTAACGAACGGAATTGTTTGATCGTAGAAAGATACATATTTCAAAGGCAATGTAATATTAAGCCGAAGATAGAAATATAACAATAACCATAATCTGCACTAAGTATTATATCACTTTACAGCTTCCTAATTGCGAAACCAAAACGTATCGAGCTCAAATTAAACTCGTCCTTAAGAACAGATGGAACTGCCTTGTCTACGAAAGCAGCTCTCTACCTAAGATTTACAATAATAGATTTCGAAGAACAATAGACACTATTACGGAAACACACGAAGCAAAATGTTTTGCTACGCTGTAAAGCGTTCCACGTTTAAAATAGTCCTGTTTTGCAACGAAACGAGACGAGACGAGACGAAACGACACAGTTACGTTGTGCTTTCAACGGAACATTTACGATTCGGTATGCACGAACCACAGTGATAAAATATAATTACTTCTTTTTTTTATCACACACACACACAACAGAAAGACAGAAACCACGAATGAGACTTTACATCTCTGCGAGCAATCGACGACTGAGAGTAAAAACATAAGGTAAGTACCGTAGTATATACGTATCATTTACGCCCTTCAACGACGAAGTAAACAAATTTACAGCACAAAGCCAGGAAAGATACATAGACGCGTAAGAGAAACAATGATAATACAAAATTCACGAAAAACTTTTCGGTCAAACCATGAAAATCCATTGTCTGCTTTTTCTTTCTCTCTTTTTTCCTCTTTTTTCTTTTTTCTTTTTTTCAAAGTGCGTTCAATAAAAACGCACTATAAAAAAGAAAGTCATTCAATAAAATACAGAATTGTTAAGCTTCACCCACGAAAAAGTTGGACATTCATCCATCCTACGGATTTATAAATTGAAAAATCGATTTCGAAGAGTAAAGATAAATTTCGTTAGGAGAACAATGAACGAAATATAAAGAAAGAAAGAGAAAAGAAAAACGATACGAAGCGAAACGAAACGAAACGAAGCGAAACGTAGAGTAGTTTGAATAAAAGCTACGATAAGCGAGGAGCCCGATTGCGGGTGCGTTTGAATTTTTCTCGCGGGTGCCTCTTGGGTTTATGCAAATTCAAGGATAACCGCTCGACGACCGAACGTAGAGAGAGAGAGAGAGAGAGAGAGAGAGACAGAGAGAGACAGAGAGTGACAGAGACAGAGAGAAAGAGAAAAAGAGAAAGAGAGAGAGAGAGAGAGACAGAGAGACAGTGACAGAGACAGAGAGAAAGAGAAAGAGAGAAAGAGAGAGAGAGAGAGAGAGAGAGAGAGAGAGAGAGAGAGAAAGGAAGAGGAAAATGGAAGTTAAAAAGATGCAGCCTGAAAATAGAACTCGTGCTTTTATTTCTCGAGAGAAAGAAAACTTTAATGAGCATTTGTTGACGAGTTTACAATGTTCGGATTCGTTGAAAGTAAAAAAGTATTTGTAAAAAATGAGACAGTTACTTGAACAAGTTCTTGATCTTTTTTAAGGTACATAGCCTATTCTGTTATGAATCGCAAGAGGTAAGATCTGATTGTGAAAATATGACCGTTCTCAAGGATGTTTAGAGTTTAGACAAGGCGTTTAGAACACAAACAGCACACGGTCGTTCTCGTTAGCACCGGTTGCTTGCGGGTTCCCTTGATACTCAAAAGGTGGATAGGTACACGTTATTAAAGAGGATTTACTGCTTTACCTAGCAAAGAGGATTTGATAGTTACTTGTGACGACGGTCCTTCTACGTCGTCCAGAGCCTTATCCTGGACTATAAAGTCGTGAGCATTTCACTCTCCTCATTTATCACCCTTCCTAACGACGAATTGCTCTTGGTTGGACGTTTGACGCTGGTTGTTCAATTAGTGCTTTAAACGCTCTATTCTTTCCTCAAAGGATATTCACATTTCTACGTTTAAGAAAATTATGAACGGACGATAAAAAAATTCTATAATATATGATGAAATGAACGAAAGCAGGTTTAATTTTCTATGGTAATAAGAGTTCTCTTATCGACTACGCGCAAACGACCAAATAAGATTCCATAAATTTTCCACGAAACGAACACATTCAATATATTCTATAAAGTAGCTAAAGCGTTATTAAGAAATTTTATGCATACTTTATACTTTAACACCCCCTCTACTCCTATTTCCTGAAGCGAGTTAGATCGGTTAGTATGGATCCGTCACATTTTATGCTCGTACGTAGGTACCTAAGCTGTCTCTCTTTAGTGCGTTATAAAACGATTTAACAGCGTGAGTACTTACTCGAGAATATAGGCATGTTCCGAAGTAAACGTTGAGCACTTTGATAAAGCGTCGAAACTATGCGTAATGTAATGTAATGCAACGTAATGTAATATAATGTAATGACACGAGACAATCCAATACGCGAACCTGATTTCAAATCCGTTCACGTAAATCGCGTTACGTCTGGATTCGGAAGGGAGTTTGAATTAATTCTAGGATTTGCGATGATCTAACCGACATTATATGATACGCCTATCACAATGTATGTTCGAGGAGACAATACGCATCGAATATCGCGAGATACTATTAACTATTATATACCGTTATTACGAAATTGTAACGCACCAACGGAACGCGTATTAGCTATCTACATATATATATCTATATATCTATATACATATATATATATATATATATACATGGATGCATGTATATATACATACACATACATGACGCAGATTGCATACATAGTAAAACGCGTCTGCCCTACTAAAGAGACCTTTCGTGCGAGCTAAGATTGCTAAACGGACTGCCATAGATGAGTATGTATGCATGTTGTATGTATGTACATAGGTATATATATATATACATGTGTATGTAGATACGTACATTTGCCAGGGCATATAACAGGACCGTCCTAAAACAGAATGCGTGCCGTGCTTCCGTGTGTACCAGGGTTCCTCTGTGTACAATTCGGCTCGCGCACTATCGAGATGTGTATTAACCCGCTTCCGTCTTCGTTGACGTCGGCGCACTTCATCGAGAATAAATATGCGTGTAGATTCGGAGCATCGTGCGAACGAGGATAAAATGTAATCGTGGATTCTCTTGGGATTTAACTACGTAAGTACTATACATACGACATGAGCTTGTGGTTTAACGAAATCCGTTCTGGCGTCAATTGCTTTGCGATAACGAGAATATCTTCCTATAATTACGACGGAATTCACAAAATAATTAATCTTTCTATTTTATAAGTATATATAAATATATATATATATATTAAATTATGTAATTGAATTTAAATCGAATTGAATTAAATAAACTTAATACGACTTAAAATCATTTTCGCGAAAACTCATTCATAAAGATAGATCGAGAACAATAGCACGACGGCACGATCGGTAGCTACATATATGCACATATGAAACTACGAAAGGAACAACACAAATTGCACTACACACAAGAGCAAGGAGGCTTCGCGACGTGCTCGAAAAAAAATCCTAGAGCCAGCTAACCAAGGAAAGACGGTACTTTCTTGTTACGAAGTGGCCCCGTAGATCGGGAATACTTGAAGTGGTAAGAAAAGAATGCAAAAATAAGAGAGAGAGAGAGAGAGAGAGAGAGAGAAAGAGAGAGAGAGAGAGAGAGAGAGAGAGAGAGAGAAAGAAAGAAAATGAAAAGAAAGAGAGAGAAAAAGACCACGCCTCGTGGCCAACTAGTCGAAGTAAAGTACGGTAGACACCCTGCTACTTCTCCACCCTCTAACCATCTCCTACCACCCCTTTTCTACCTCCTCTTCCTGCTTTGCTCTCCATACTACACCACGCTACCTCGGCCTCTCGTCTCGTTGTATAAGCTTTCGCATTGTCTCGTAGAAACAAAAGGCAGGTAGCTTATGTCTCGCATTCAAAAGCTCACAAAGTTCAGTCTCAAGTGCTCCTCTTTTGCCACGAGTCCACCCTGCGCCTTCCCTCCTTCCATCCTTTCCTCTTCCCTCTCTCGCTCTTCCTTTTCGCTTTCGAGTTTTCCACCACTCTACCTTCCTACTCTCTTTATCCGTTCCTCTCTACTTCGACGACGGAAGGATACGCGCTCGTACCTACGGTCATATTTCACCTGAGGAAGAGAAAGAGAGAAACAACGGAATAGACCGTTTCCTTTTCGGTATTTTCCATCTCTCTCTCGCTCTCTTTCTCTCTTTCTCTCTCATACACATAGAGAAACGCGTACTACCATCTCTTCGTGCAAAATTTTACTTCTCCGTAATGTCGTACATTGCCTTTTACCTCGTTACAACACAACTCGTATTAATTTTCTGATATTCAGAAAGTATTATTTAATGAATTTGAGTAAGCGAACCAACTAAGGACAAAAGCAAGATAAAGGAAGTGCTATTTAGAAAAAGAAAAGAGAAAAAAGGGAAAAGAAAAAAGACGTGAAAAAAATTAAATAGGTTGTCCTCTTTCTCTTCTCACGAGACATCACTTTCGTCCTCACATAACAGACAACGCTTTGGTAGCATCGGACGCATCCTTTAGCTTCCGAACGAGCCAACCCATTAGCCTTGTCCTCAGCAACGTCCGACGTTCAATGGACATCAACGCTTTCGTTCGAACGAGCTTTCGAAGGCTTTCGAAAGCTTTCGAAACGATCGATCGATCGTTTGATCGATTTCAGACAACCGAACGAGTGTTCATCTTTCCTACTCAATTTTCTCTTCTTCTTTTTTTACTTTTTCCTTTTACTATCTTGAATAACAACGTGTTTACAATCCGTGAAAGTTTACTTCCGAAAGAAATTAATTATTCCGGACGAAGTCATCGTTTATTAGATCTTATTGAAATTCTACATGATCGAGTCGAAATTTTAATAAGATTTCAAAGTTTCATCGAATATATAACGGATGCTTTGATGGAAACTAATTGGAGGTTAAATAGTCGTAAAACGTTGAGAACCCAATGGATCGACCCAAAACTGACAGACAAAGCGTCCATCCTAATCGATATCTCGTTTCCTGTACCTATGTGTTTACGTGAATATATATCTACATATAGTGTATGGACAGGCGCACACACGTAGACGTCGTACTACGCTTTTGAGAGAATAGGACGAAGGACGAAAGTGCTAACGGTCGTTATATTGGAGTCCTGCATGCATTTCCGATGAGAATCGAAAAACTCGCTAGGTTCGGATTCGAATTTCGAAATCGAGTTAATCGGAACGCGAAACGAGTCGTTGCAACGAATTGACGAAACGCTTGAAACTTCCATTGATTCATTCGTTCGTTCGTTCGTTCGTTCGTTCGTTCGTTCGTTGGTACGTCCGCTAGATAGATATGTAGATAGACAGTCAATTTTCGATAGAGATTCGTGAATCATCGCGGAGAATGTAATCTCGTTGGCCTGTTACCACAATGTTGCCACCTCGTTATAATACGAGGACACGATGATAATTATAGTTATTCGAACGTGCCACCGACCGATTAATTTCGCCTGCGGTAAAACGCCGCAAGCGCTTCTAGTCGTCCCTCGTCGTTCGCGGGAATACGCTATAAAAAATAATGGGGCACGCAAGTTAACGCATATTCATTATACTCGTTGCTCATATTTCGCACGACTGCAATTACAGTGGAGTGTTCGTGTCCTCGTCCTCCTCTTCCTTCTCCTTCACTTTCTCCTCTTTCTCTTCTTTCTCCTCTTCCTCTTTCTCTATCTCATCCCCCTCTTTTTCTTTCTTCTCTTCCTCTTCATCGTCGTCGTCGTTGTCGTCGTCATACTAGTCAGAGTTATGAGCACTCGTTATCGCTTCCTCCAACTTCCTAATTAAGACACTCACCGTACTGTCTCGTTTATTCAACGGGCGAAGATAAAAGCTCAACTATATTGACTTAAGGTATTAAATGATTTCTCTCTCTAAGCTAAATAACTATTGTACATTAATGCCGATTAAAGATAAGTACGAACGATCGTCCGTAAGTAAATGACTGTAATTGGTGAAATTTGTTAATAACCGGAGAAAGCTTTGAAAGAGGGAGAGAGAAAGAGAGAGACGGAGGGAGAAGAGAAATGGAGGTAGAAATGGAGAAACGAGTAAAGGGAAGAGATCTTACAAGAGGTTCCAATGATTTAAGCACGACCTTCGTGTACGATTCAATGTCGATAATAAAAGTAGTTAATTGTAAGTTCTCCAATGTTCTTTTGACCACAATTACCACCATCATCACTATTATCTTCTCCTACATCATACGATACTTTCTATACCAATGTTGGATATTAACGAAACCTTTGATTGCGATATCAAAATTTAATTACAGTTCTTACCTCTTGGAATTCTACAAAGTTCGAAAATGATGCTTCTAACTTGCATTTCAAAGGAAACACGAGGAAGGAAAGAGACCACTTTCCCATCGTTTCTCATCGTTTCTCATCGTTTCTCATCGTTTCTCATCGTTCACTCGAACGACAAAGTTTTAAGATCTAAGTGAAGAAATTTCAGTTCGTCTCTTCTCTTGTATCTTGTCTTTTCTCTTTCTCTCTCTCTCTCTCTCTCTCTCTCTCTCTCTCTCTCTCTCTCTCTCACACTCACTCGTTCTACCTTTCACGAAGACGTAATTACGCGTGTATGCGTCTTACGACGAAAAAGAAAGAAAGAAGAAAATGCATCTTAAGAATCCTTTATTTCTTGAAAAAAAAAAAGTACTATTACACTGACCCGTTTCTCATGATACTTTTCATGCTCATTAGGAGAACGCGTAATTCTCCAGCGAAAAGAACTTAAAATGGAAAAGAGAAAATAAAAAAAAGAAATAGAAAGACAAGGAGAAAAAGAGAAAGAGAATATCATGAGATCGTCTTTAATATTATAAAATGAAATCTTCGCCTGTATGAGTAAAAGTTAGAGTCCTTGTTTGCCACCATCCCCGTAGAATAAAAGAACGTTCATCGTGATATAATGTATTACTATCCCATAAAGAAAGCTATAATAATCGTTCTCTTTTGAATTCAAGATAAAGTACGGTATTCCTATGAAACTTTTTGACGAATGCACGAACGTTCTTCTTCGAGAGTTCTGGAAAATAAACGAAATGCAAAATAGCACTTAAAAGAGTTAACGATCGTTCTAAACTATTTCGCTTGTGAGCGTCATTCTACAGGATTCTATACGTACGTATGTTTTAACGAAATTCGATATATTTTTGTACTTTTACGAGAGTGAGAAAATAAAGAGATAGAGATAGAAACATAGAGATGGAGATAGAAATAGAGAATGTGCATTTCTAGGTGCAATGATCGTGTCCAAAGTGAAAGGTAAGGGGCTACCGAGAAAATACCTCGTCGAATTTTGGATACAACCAAGTGGATATAGAGGATAGTCATCTACATAGAGTATGTTTCTTTACGAAGCAAAGACCACGCGCGGAATGGCAGATCCTATTCCTATGCAAACTACATGTATGTATGCAGGTGGTGGCACCGAACGACACGTTTAAGGCGGTCGTAGCAGATAGGCAGACGTAATGCCACAGTGTACGGTAACATTTTGGTTCTACCATGCATACGACTCTTTCTGTCTTGCTCTTTCACTCTCTTTCTCCTTCTTTCTCCCTCTCTCTCTCTCTCTTTCTCTCTCTCTCTCTCTCTCTTTCTCTCTCTCTCTCTCTCGCTCTCTCTCTTTTTCTTTTTATCTATATCTATATCTAGCCATCTACCTTCGTCCTTCCAACTTTAAGCTCCTCCTACTCGCTCGCATTTTCGCATACATTCTTAAATATTATATTTTCCAGAGAGAAATTTAAGATTCGTCGGAGTTCTGATTTTACCGTAGTAGTACATTGCTACCGACTCAAGAAAAAGAAAGAAATAAAGAAAATAAACAGAGGGAGAGAGTGAGAGAAAGAGAGAGAGAAAAAGAGAGAAAAAATTTTTTTCTCTCCTTCTTCATATTCCCACCAGCCGCGGAATTAATGATATTTCATGTTGTCGCATCTGTAGCTCGTCAAGACGATCTAGGTCGGCCAGTAAAATAGCTCTCGCCAAAAGCGTTAACTCATTTCTTCTAAAGATGTTTATAAATATTCGTCTTAAGTAATTCGCTTATAGAAGAGAAAAGAAAACGTAATATCATTCGTACGATAACAAAATCGATATCATATGAATATATTCAATGACGCATTTCAAGCAAACTCGTAATTACTCGATTAAAAATATATTAAATATTGAATAGCTGTCGACGGATACAACGTGTACTCATTATTTTTTTTCTTTGCTCCTTTGCTATAATTTCTCGATATAATCATACATTATTAAAAAAGAAAAAAAAAAGAGGACATCTGCTTTTCAAATAGCAATCAATAAGATTTCAACGCACAAATTAATCCTATGAAAACTATCGTAATATCGTTCGATGATAATTAAATCGCAATAACATAAAAGTAACGATCTAATCTGCGTGTAAGCAAAAGTTGACAAGCATAATGGTGCGTACATTAGCCCGGATTGTCAGCGTGATCGGTCGTTGCAGCGAATTGGAGAAAGCCTAGCTCAGGATTGTGTTTGAACGTGTAATATCAAAAGCGCCCGCAGCGATTTGATTCCCATTGTTTCATCAGCATTGGTTATCCAGACAGACCTTTGATCCCGAGCAATTTTCTCTCCAAGTCGTCGACGATGAGACTGTATGGCTACGAGACGACGACAACGACTTTAGCCCTCATTAAAATCTTCTAATTCCATCGAAGCTCGGTACGGCTATTTACACTTTTAATCGTCTATTTCGTAACCACGTACATTTAATACCCTCAACACTCTTTCTTAATCCCACTCCGATTACAATTTTATCCTTGAATATACCTTCAACTACTTACTCAGAGTATATTTAATCGTTGCCTCTCCCTCCCTCTCTTTCTCTCTCTCCCTCTCTAAAAACAATGTCGTGCTTATACGATTACATACCCCTGTATCTCGTACGAGATGAAAGAGAAGGGAAAGTAAATTAGATGACAAAAATCGATTCGTCGACTCGAATAGTCGCATATATCGTTATCCTGAAACGGTCTCTCTCTCTCCCTCTCTCTCTCTCTCTCTCTCTCTCTCTCTCTCTCTCTCTCTCTCTCTCTATAATCTATGTTTGTAATCCTCTTTGTTTTTTCTCCTTTCTCTTTTCTCATCCTTTGTTACGATGCGCGATCGCAACTACGCGAGAGTACGTAACGTTACGCTTCTCACACTATGAATAGCGATGATGGTTGATTTTTACGATGGATACTTCCCTCTCTTTCTGGGCGGTAGAATCCTAGACTCACTGGTCGCGATGAAAAAAGGGCAGTGACGCAAGCTCGGATACATACTTTGTTCTTTGCAAAATACCTTTCTCGTAAATTGATGGGAGAACGCAATTTCTTTGTTATGGATTCTGGAAAACTCGTGAGGGAGATATTTGCGATATAAAGCACTTCGTGAATTTAAAAACTTATAACAATATATTTCATGGATCGAGATATAATTTTTACGTGATATTAGTTTGTCGTGTTAATTATACTACGTCGATATTAAGAGAGACGATCAGTGTTACTATTAAGATTCTCATTAAACTATTTGAAATCGAAAATGTATTCGTTCGACTGTATGATGACTTCTGATGACTTCTCTCGAATTCGATAAATGAAGATGATAATGAATTTGGCAAAGAGAAAGGAAAAGGAAAAGAGAGATGCTAATTGGTCGGAGCGTGTCAAAATAATACGCTTGGAATGTTTAAGTAATCTCATATATGTTCCTTTGTCCTTGTAATCGTTGACTCATAACAAATTATTATCTTAAGGATAGGCTCCAAACAATAGTCCATAGTGCGTTTTGTTTAAAAGTTTACTTTCTATGTTTATTTATTACCCAACCAAGTACATTTTCAATGATTACGCGATTAACTAAAAAAATAACTGAATTCGAACCATACTGGCAATATATATTTATCTACTGCAGTTTCCTAGAGAGTATCCAACAAATTCCCAAGGGCAAATATTTTCTATAACGATGTATGGCACTTAAGAGAAAGTCCTGTGAATCGCCAAGGGTGCGCACGTGTGAGTAAACATCCTTCATTGATCCACGGAATATCCTTCGCTCATTCCTATGTTATTATTTACCATGAATACGTAATCGAAGCTCCCGAGAAATTTCCTTTCGCTTTGAAAGGGAGACAGATGAAAGAAAAACAAAAAAAAAAAAAGAAAAAAAGAAAATTAAAAACCGAAAGAAATAGAAAGAGACAGAGTAAGGTAATTCGAATGGAATGCATTCAGTTCTCGTTACAGCGCTCGACGAAACTCAATTCATTGGTCTGTTTATTCGCGAACAAACGCCTAGACGTGCACCCAGTGCGATAAACTTTTCAAGCGCCAATCGAATTCAAGACGAGACGCACGCGAGCGAAGCAACGAACTTCGAGATGGTCTGGGTCGATTGTGAACGAGTTAAAGGGGTGGCAAAGCGTGAGAGAAGGACGTGCAGCCGTCGCCTCGTCGCTGGTACACGGAGAAATTTCTGCGTTGAATCGATGCACCGACTGCGTCAAGGCTTCCATCTCCCACCTTCACCACCATTCATCCCTTTCCAACTCCTACTATGCATCGGTCGTGCGCACGTTTTATTCCACGTACATCGTCGAATGCATTAGAGTCGATCCTTCTCTTTCTTTCTTTTTCTTTCTTTTTCTTTCTGGTTTTTTTCTTCTATTTGTCTCTCTCTATCTCTCTCTCTCTCTCTCTCTCTCTCTCTCTCTCTCTCTCTCTCTTTGTCTCTCTTATACACACACATTCATTTCTACTAGCACGCGATTTTCTATCGCGCAGAGACGCGTCAAACGTTCCAGAGATTTATCGAACCAGACGGTTATGTTAAATCGACGAGGCAACGTACCGTGACGAGAAACGCGACGTACGTCAATTACCTATCTATCTATCTATCTATCTATCTATCTATCTATCTATCTATCTATCCCATGCTACCAGAATCCAGTTCGATCGGATTCGACCGTTGATACGAGACGAACTTTTACGAATCTACGAGATTTCATTAAGATTTACATACATGGTTAACTTACGTACGAGATCTAGAGAGACTTTCATTCATTGAAATCTGTGTAATATATACGAGTATGTACATACCATCGACTCCATTTAGTCAATCTCATTGTATTCCTGAAAATTCTCATTTCATCGTTGTTACGTTCTTGTAAAACGTGTGGAGAAACGGAAGTTGGAACATTTCGTATCCAACCAAATTGTGCTCACTCGAAATATACACGCATACATACATTCACATGTACATTCTACACTCACACACACGTATGTACATGATACGCGCTTGAGGTTCGCAACATGTTCGAATCATTGCCATTAAACATCCATACAATCTTCGTTAATGGTTCGTTTGTTTTTAAATGCGTTACGAATACTAACAGTGTATGGTTTTTTAAAAACGTACTAATTTATTAACGATAATAATGAGATGAAAAAAGTAAAAAGAAAAAAAAAAGAAAAAGAAGCTTTCCGGAAAGAGCGCACATAAAAAATCGATGTACTTTATCGTACCTTCATAGCCTTTTAAAAACGAGGTAAAAGACATGTACTGCAGTTACGTATCTATGGATTATTTAAATGAGGTCAGAACGCGTGAGAGAGGGAGATATTCCTCCAATGCAAATCTACGGGGCGAGTCTCATCGAATAGTAATTCGGCGTCGAAGGCAAACATCCTAAATCACCTGGTCGATGCCACGGGAAACGTTGGGTTCCTCAAAAATGTATACTACCTCCATTGGTTGTGTGTGTGTGTGTGTGTGTATATATATTTGTATAGTATATTTGTCATATATATATACACAAACGAGTATCTATACATATGTGTGTATAGGACTAGCTTTACTGGTGATAGAGTCACATTTTCTTAGCATCACGAGAAATCGCTTCCACGATAAGGATTTCGTCTTTCCAACGAAAAGATTTATAAAAGCATTGAAGTTTTTCTTTCAAACCTCCGGATCGCATTACGTTTTATCTAAATTTTTGGCCACTTTTATTTCCAAAGAATTATTTGAAGAATTATAAGAAAAATGGTGTTTAAAGAACAAAATGATCAACGAACGATCGATACTCGTTCGTTCGAAAAATTTGATCACTTTCTTAAAGAATAACCTTTCTTTATTTTCATTTCAGTTTTCATTGCAACCATCACGTCATCCGTATTCTTATTTTTTCGATGCAATGAATCGAACGTCCCGTTCTTCTTTTTCCGATCGCTGTATTTCACGAGTCTCGTCTTACGTAACACTCGAACGAATATGCACGTTTCCGTTACAAATCGTTGCACTTTTTCTTCTGCGAGAGTATTTTTATCAAGCACCGTTGTCACTATAGCAAAAGAAAGATGGAGGAAGAGAAGGTAAAAATTTCAGGCGATACATCTACCTCGAATATATCGTTTCCGATACGATATCTCGCGACATCATACAATCGTTTATTAAAATCGTATTTTATAAAAATCAACTTCACTATTTCTTGGTTGATCTCTTTCTTCTTCCTTTTTTTTTTCTATTTACGTTTAAACGTAAATTGAAAGAAGATATTAACGTTATTCCACCATCAGGTCTATTTCTTTCAGATCGGCGTATACCTTACAACATACCATCAGACTGGAGAGCATTGTGGCTGAGCAATTTAGATGAACTACAAAGAATCAACGATGCAAACGACAACAACACCGTTTCGAACGTCACAGTACAATTGGGTGGCACGGCTTTCTTGCACTGCAAAGTTCGCAATTTGGCAGACAGAACCGTCTCGGATGCCGAGGTAAGGAAGCTATTTCGTATAGTTATATCATTGGAAATAACTTTGATTGCATCTGTGTTACGTTAAAGATTTCAAACTTAATCTACCGTATTACATCTCTGTACAACATTTTCCCATAATCTGTACAACAATTACGTGAACGCGTTAAACCATACGTTATACGATACCTAAAGAGAAACAGTAAAAACGAAACGAAGAAAGGTAGAAAGACGAAAAAAGAAATACGTCGAGAAGAAATTTACTTTCTAACGTTACGAGCTCGGAACGCTATACTACCCATTATACCTACGTAGATATGTATGTATGTACATATATACATACATATAGCTAACAACGCTACTACTACATTTGATATCAAAAAAGGAGAAACCAGAGAAAGAAAACGAAAGAAAGAGATAAAGGTGAAAAGAAAGACAAAGAAAGGGAGAAGGAGAGAGAGAGAGAGAGAGAGAGAGAGAGAGAGAGAGAGACGGAATGTGAGAGAAGGAATGAGCCGAGAAACACGTCTTTTCTTATTCCAAGTAGAAGAGAGGAAAAGGCAGACGCAACCCTCTTTCTAGATCCCCAGAGAGTCTCGAATCTTCTCGCAGTTCGCGACCCGGACACTCGACTTTCTTGGCAACGAACCGAGTAGCACTACTAGCAGCAGCAGCAGCAACAGCAGCAGCAGAAGCAGCAGAGTACCAGCAACATCCTGCAGCGAACGATGCGAATCGTCCGACAGATTTGGGTTATCCGAGTGGTCCATTGTCCGTGCGTGCCGAGCCATTGTGAGGCTTCGCTTCCGTCTGTCTCTGGCGTTATCCTCCTCCTCTTTTACTCCTCCTCCCCGCCCTCCTATACGAACGTGTCCTAATCCCTTTACGAGCGTTAATTTTATTGTCTTGTTTATAGAGAAGCGAACAGTAGTCTGCCGTCCAAAGGTGAACGCGTTGCTCGGTTTTCCCAAACATCCTCGGCGTAACTCCATTAACGTGTTAACGATCGCAAAAGGCTTGATTAACGACTAGCCAACGTTGAGATCTCGCGTGCTTCGATACCATTTTGCAACAACAACGACATAGTCGACTCTCTCTCTCTCTCTCTCTCTCTCTCTCTCTCTCTCTCTTTCTCTCTCGTTTCGTTCGAAGAGAGCCACGAAACGTGGAACTTAAACTCGCGAACGCAACCACCAATGAGAATTCCATTCTAGCCGTCGATCTCTCTCTCTCTCTCTCTCTCTCTCTCTCCCTCTCTCTCGCGTTCACTTTGTTTATGTTCCGTCCTCGTTGAACGTTATTCAAGGTGGATCTTGATTCTGGCGAAACTCGAGTGCGCTGCCAAGATAAGCAAAAGAGGCCCGCCCGACTCCGCTTGTGCGTGACGTTTGCGTTACACCCCGTCGCCCATTTTAATCTGACACTGTAAATATTTTCGCGCGACCACCAAGAAAGGTAAAAAAGAGAAAAAAAGAGAAACATAAAGGATACCTCGACGGCGTTGCTCTTTTTCCAGTTATTTTTTGGATTTTTCGAGTCGAGTCAGTGAATTTTCTTTCGAGATAAACTTTCTACTCCCATCAAATAGAATTAAAGTAATCCTTTTATTTTCAAAAGTTTTCTTTTCTATAGTATCTTCTCCTACCTAAATAGTATTAATCTGATCTTTCGATTAACACTATGATCTCTTTTTTTGTTGTTGTTTTTTTCTGGTTTTTGTAATTCACAAAGAAATTTTCACAGTGGAACAATGTTCTTTTCAATATAATAATGATAAGTATAGGAACATCGTTATTATTTACGTTATATCAATGAGTCTTTCACAGCTTTTTAATTAAATGTGCATTATATGCCGCGCCTAATTATTTTCTTTCCGCCCTAATTAATTCTCTTCTATTGATGTTACCTACATAGAAAATGTTTTTCATCTCAACAAGTAAAATCAAAACTTAAGTTCATTATAACGGTTGGTTTTTAAATGAAATGCGAATCACATATGGATGTAGGTGCTTCACGTAATTCTATTCTGTCCCGATAAAATCAATGTTATGCGTATACATGTGCGTATGCGTATGCGTGCGTTTGCGTGCGTATGCGTGCGTATGCGTGCGTATGCGTGCGTATGTGTGCGTATGTGCACACATGTTCACAACAAACACTTGGAACTATTACGTGCGTCCAATTACGATATTGTCCTCGATATTAGATCATTATCAAAATGAAATTCGTAAATTAATAACCCGTATAAAAGCTCTTTACGATTGTACGTTGCTTCATGTATTTACTCCCATCGAAAAATACAATTAAATAAAACGGTAAATCGTTGTGGTTAAATTCGAAACGTTTATCAAATCAGAAATGATTCGTCAGAATCAAACGCGATATCCTATTTTCGTTTGTTTCAAAAAGTTATCCACGTTTAAAAGGAAATAATAAAAGAAGATAGCAATGTAGAGTATCGATCTGTTTGATTCCAAAGGAACGAGTATTCGGTATATGTGACCAAGGATTTATTTTACGAGCAAGTTTTCATCTTGAACATTCATTGACGTCAACGAAAGTTGGCAGAACAAACGTCAGACTAAGATGTAAACCAGTATTGCTCTAGAAACGATAGCAGAAGGGTAGATAGAGTTCGACGATGGGGGTCGAAGTTTTAAGTCGAGGAAAAACACGTCGAACGTTTCCGGTTAAACTCTGTCCACCGTAAAAAACTTCAAACGAGTAAGGAAGTCCTCTTCGAGAACAAGAAGAAAGATTCTTCGCGAGTAACGGGAAATCTATTGAAAAGTACCGACAAGTTGATGCTTGACCCAAGAGTTTTCAATGGGCACCACCAGTCGAGTGGATTAAGTTGTCTTCTCGTGCAAAATCTTCGATCATAATTTGGGTCTGAATCCGATTTATTCGAGACCAGACGGAAAGATTCTATATGAATGGGAGAAGGAGAAAGAGGGAAATCGATAATTCTTCTCGTTACTCGAATAAAAGTCTAACACCATAAACAGCTCGATCGTATCGGAGAAATGTCAATGTTCTTTCTCGTCTATAAAATGAAGGAGGCTGTAAAATAAAACGGCTAACGTATAAATATAAATATATGTAATAATATCAAAAATAGTTTATACCTAGGTAAATATGTATGTGTGTGTGTGTGTGTGTGTGTGTGTGTGTACACGTGTGTGTGTTTGTTCCGGAAGCAATCGATATTTCGAGGATGATATAGGTAACTAGGTATCACGATAAGCGTCATACAAATACGTATTATTATGCGTAATCCAAGAACTCAGTCCTTCGCATGCTTTATGCCGGAAAAACGACGTCGAAACGCGACGACCGTGATTGGCTTTCGTCGGTTTATGCCTTATGTTTTATGCATTCTCTTTCCGCAATAATCTTAAAAGGGTAGGGGAGAAGAAACGAAAGGAATAACGGTCATGAGTAAGAAGGAAGAGGATGAGGAAGGAAAGGAGGGAAGTAGTAGGAGGGTAAAGAGAAAGAGAGGTGAATCTCTGACATTCCTTAGAGACCCGGATTATATTTCCGACTATCGCAATTTTCTCGTTCGTGCGGATATCGTCGTCGTCTTTTCTTCAAAATTGTCTTACAAGTTCGTTTCGCTGAAATGAATGTACATAGGATATGAAATCGACGATAGACGGACGAGAATACACACGTAGTTCTATGTATGTATATCTACACACATATATATATATATATATATATATATATATATATATATACGTGGTTTCGGGCTTTCGTACCCTTCGTCTCGCAAATTCCGTAAAGCACTCTAGGGATTCAACGCGTGTATCGCGAATACTCGAAAATTCTATTTGCGATCATTCATCCTTCTGTATAATTAATGCAATACTCCATAATTGCAAGTTATTCCGTATATCAAATATTGTATATAACGAGATTATAGAAATATAAATTCTTATAAGTATGTAATTTATGATAATATAATATAATAACAGATCATTTATAAATCGTATAAAACAGACTTACGTGTTCGTACCGTAGGTTAAATTCTTCTGAATTTACGAGTCTTATAGTACGACGAAAATGTAAAACGTAAACACAAAGTTATAAACAATGCGAGAAACAAAGACGTATATCTTTCTAAGAACGAACGTGTCCTTCTAAGAAGTTGTTTATACTTTTAGTACGTACTTACCCATAGGACGTTTGAACTCTACTCTCGAGCATGTTTCATACCTTCCGTGACCTTCTACGAGAACACACGTTACGCGGAGCGCAAATAAAACGTGAAAGTAATCCAAGTTAACGATCGTGTTACAGATCTCGTGGATCCGTCGTCGTGACTTCCATGTTCTAACGAGTTCAACGTTCACGTACACGAACGACGAGCGGTTTCAAGTATTACACGCTGAAGGTTCGGACGATTGGACTCTTCAAATCAAATACGTCCAAGAAAGAGACAATGGGACCTACGAGTGTCAGGTAAGTGGCCACACCTACTGTAATTTCACGAAAGTGCGATATTATTAGTACGGCCATTTTCTACGAACGTCCGAAGTCATTTAACCAACAAGCATCGAACCTCTCTAATTTCGTTCCTTTCGAACTTTTTAACAACGATATTAAATAACAGAAAAGAAAAGATAGATATCATTAACCAAGGATTTTCTGATAACTTTATATCAACGAAACTCATTTTATATTTCATAGCAAAAAGAGAAGAAAAAAGCAATTCATTCTTTAATAGATAAGATAAAACGAACACACCTTTGTAATCTCTTTAATTAAGCATAGTAACGAATAGAATATTTCGACGAATTGAAATGATGTCAGCGACCAAAAAAAAAAAAAAAATAAACGAACGAACGAACGAACGTATGCTCTCCGAAGAGAAAGAAAAAACAAAGGTAGGAAAAAAATGAGAGAGTATCTCTGGGCAGATTTTTACTTCGGTTAGATGTGTTTTCAAGCTGTGCAAAGTAATGCGCATATCAGGGAAAAGTATCACGAGATGCTCTTTCGAGAGTATCCAAAAGAGTGAAAGAGAGAAAGAGGGATAGAGAGGTAAGAAAGGCCGGTGACACTCAACGGATTAAAGTGAAACGTAAATCAAATTGTACAGAAAGCTAGAATGTAAAGGCCGCGAACATCTGAGCTCGATACTCACGTTAAGCTTTCGAAAATATCGTGCTTTACTTTTCCTTCTATATATATATGTGTGTGTGTGTGTATGGGTGTGTGTATGTATGTATGTATGTATGTATGTATATGTGTGTATATGTATATATATAAAATATACACATGACATATATTTTTCCGTGCAAGGATAATGGTATAAGAAACTCGAAGAAAAAGAAAACTACGAAATGAAAACCAAAACTTTTTCTCTCTTTGTTTCCTCTATCTCTCTTTTTTCTTCGTTGTATCTTCGTTCCGATAAACTTTACAGAAGAAACGATAATATTTCTAATCTTTCGAAACTAGCGAAGTTCATTTATAAGTAGTCGTTTATCCTTTTCTCTTTTTTTTTTTTTTATATTAGTTCCATATCAACGATCTGTGTAACTTCTTTCGATGAACTTGAAGAAAGTTTTAGTTTATATCACCAACTTTATTTTTACCACTTCTCTCTCTCTATATATATATATATATATATATATATATATATATGTCTGTGTAAATATATATAATTTTATACATGTACAATAGTCAAGCGTATATTAATCAGAGTTTCAGAATAGTTGAAATTATTTCGTTCTTTTTATTTAGATATTTATTTAGATAGCTGTTAGTTGGATAAAAATTGTTGATAAAAATTTTACGTTAATCTACTTTCGATAGAAAAATATAGTTGTCCGGTATATCGACTTTCTTTGCAATCCAGTAAAAGATTCAGAATCGAGATGAAAGTTAACATAATATATATCTATTTTAGTCGTTTTAACAATGCGATGCAGTACGAGCGCCAGGAATAATTTACTACTTGGCACGATCTGAGAGTATCATTCTTTCTATGTATCGTGACCGATAAAACGTTAGAATTTGCTCGGCTATCGATCGATAAGAAACAGTGGAAGGAATATGGAAACGTAGTAAAGAAATAAAGATGAATTTCTCTTTATTTCTATTTTTTCTTCTTTTCTATAACGATAGACGAAGCAATTAATTAGAATAGAAAATAATTAAAATTTTCGAATAGTTGTCGAGGGAAAACGTTGACGTGAAAAAGCCACAGTTCAATTCAAACAAATCGATGGAATTGAAATTTCCTCGTTTATATCAACGCTACATAAATATACGTGAACGTGTCCGTGAACCAACGGTTAAACAATGAAATGTTAAAGTAAAACGCTTGAAAAACGTCAAAAGTATGGGCTGGTAACATCGGGTGTACTCGAGTGCGAGAGAGCGACCCGTAACTGTACCGTTTAATTGTTATGCATGTACATCTGTCTACGTGACGCATAGCTGCATTTACAAAGTGCAATTCGCAACAGTTCATTATGTCGGTGGAGAGTCTCAGCGGTCCACGGGATAGCCGAGGTCGTCGTCCGTTTGAGGCCACGGGAACGAGAGAAAAATCGATAGAGCCAAAATAATTTCACGAGGATTAGTCGGATTTTAATAAATTTAACGTTTCGAACTTATTCTCTGTTCTCTTTAAATCTCATCCAGTAATAATATTGTTTCCCATACCCTCCCATTTCTGCAGTAAAACTAACTCGTTTAAATGTTATGATCTAATCAATAAGTAAATTATTAATATATCTAAACGATAATTTTGTACGTTATTATATTTGGTTTACCTGTTCATATATAAATGTAGTTACTTTTAATTAAATATCGATATTTAATTGGCAGCAAACTCCACGTCAACGTACGTACCAAGAAAATTACGATCTCGCTGCAAAAACTTTTTAAATGATAATAAAATAAATAGAAAGATACATTTTGAAAATAGATTTTGTATACATCTTTATATAATATAAATACTTTCGCAAAAGTATTATTTATTGGCATCGAAAAAGTATTCAATATCCTTCAGTTCTGATTAATTAAACAATTAGTTAGATCCCTTTAGATGCGTGGAAAAACTAGATAATTCTAATTGCTTTTCAGCATTGTAAGAAGATGAGTAGAAAGTATTACCGTAGTAATTAGGAACGGTGAATATATTATCGTCCTGACCGCTTTTCTTGGTGCATGAAACTCTACGTATGTACTAACGATTAAACGTAATTGAAAATGGAATAATGGAAACCTTTGGAGTAATCGGGAACTCATCGCCTCAGGTTACGTTCGTGACACAACGAGAATGCCTCGTCAAAGGCTATAAAGAATTTTAAAAGAAGAGAAGAAAAAGCTTCTCTTCTATGCACAAGATAAAGGGAAAAAAAGAGAGAGAAAAAGAATCTATCGGTTTGCGTTTTTCAAAGCTACGAACGTGTTCTCGATTCGATCGATATTCTCGTCTACGAACTCTCGATTCTGCCAGAACATTTTGCATTAAAGTTTACTATGTAAACTTCAGATACGTGTCGAATGGATAACGACGACTCGAGATATGAATTATGATATCTTCGTTCGTTACACGATCAATAAGAATTTAATCCTTTTCTCATACATATATTTTCACGAAAGGTAATTAAAACTTTCAACGAATTCTTTCGATAATTTCTTTCGATGAAACTAATCACTTATTTTTACTAAAATTTTTATCGATTAAATTAATCGAAAAAGTGTTAAAAGGGAAAAAAAAGTTGTATCTCCGACGAGGAACTCTATAACGACGGTACGTAACGTAGCCAACCGAGTATATTTGGCGAATGAAATGAATGCCATCATTAACGAGAAAATAATCAAAGCGAAACTTTCATGCGGGAGCTTTACGATATCCAACAAATGGATTTACTATCAGCTTTACATACAAAATTTCTTTCTTGTCGTTTATGTAAGCGTACAAACGTTGTAACGAGTACCAAAAAAATTAATCATATGAAATTTTTCACAAACGATACACTGCTTTTACTTACAGAGTATGCTCTATATTGAGTAATCATTTATTATTACTGTATGAAGTAATAATTTTTTTTTAACTAGAAAATCGATTCAGTTTTCCAGAATTATTTAATACGTAACCAACTTTCTGCATTTAAAAAATTGAAAATCTTTAAAACCGTTCTTCACTAATTTGCATCGATTTCGAAAAGCATCCTATCGTTTCTTACGAATTTACACGATTTTAGACGATCAAACGTATAAATATCGTACTATTTCTTATTTTAATTTCTTTGACGCCGCGAAAACCATTCAAGATCGCTAAACTTCTCGTTGGCATAAAACGCGACGCGATGAGACAAAGCAAAGGGACTATCGTAAATTCCATAAAGAGCGCTTTAGCAGAGTCGTTGCAAAACCACATTATACGGTTTAGTACGTCGGACATATCCAGCTCTATCTTGAAAATATTATAACATAGAGACAATGTAAAAAATGTAGTCTCTGTTGTCGTCGTGTGACGTTGTCTCGTCCCAAGATGATAAAAATGAAAGAAACAAACGTCACATTGTTTGCAAAATGAAGAGAGGATGAGATGAGGAAGTAGAAGGAAAAAGAAAAAGAAAAAGAAAAAGAAGAAAAAAACGACAGGTCTTTTCTTCTGAAAGAAATAAGATTCTCTCAAGATGCGTCTTTGTGTCGATGTTGCGAGAGAAAAGATGCTTGGTACTTTTTAACAACTTCTTACGAAGAAACGCAAGAGTTTTCTTTTCCCATGAATACAGAAAATTATGTGGCAGAACGATGTTTGTTACGTGCAGCAAGAGAAAAGAGGACCTGACACGCATTCTCCAGCACAGTTACGTTGTACTCGCTTTTATCTGCCTTCGTCCTAAACCTAAATGAAATTTTTAATTTTGCAAAACAGGAACGACTATAAAAGAATACGAATACAGACTCAGCGAGACTTTTCTTCATTTAGCTTGTGAATTCCAACGAAAGAAGACTGGATATAAAGTGCGAGGAAGAACAAGCTTATACGCGAAGTGACGTTTGAAAGATAAAACGCGTAACTCTTAATATAAAAGGAAAAATATGTAACTTATCTCCATCGAGATTTAAATCTCGACAAGAGAATTGAGATATACGATATATAATAAATATACTCGATATTTCCTTTTACGAGATATACTATCTTCATCAGTATTTTTATATATTCATTTTTTAACGATGCAATTTACTTTTATTTTAAATCAACAGTGCACCTCTGTATTCGTATTATTCGTTATTACGTGCTTATTTAATGTCAATTTAGTTTCGACGATGTATTTATTTATTATTATTCATTTATTTATTTATTTATTTATTTATTTATTTATTTATTTATTTGTTTATTTATTCATTTATTCAAACAACCTAATGCGCGTGTGACAGAGAAAAGTAAAATTTGGTAAAATTATCCTAAAGCCAAGTGTAATTTCGTTTAAAGACTCGTCTAAATCGTTCAAGCTCGTCTTGATATTTATCTAAATACCGAAAGCTATCGGATAGCTATGATACTCGTGTGGAAATTGGATCGCTTATGGTGCCACGTAGAAAACGAGCAAAGTCTCCTTCGACGCAGTCTCGCGTTCTCCGTATCAAAGTCTACGGTATCGTCGTAGATAAGGACTCGTTAAGCTTTCGAGGGTTGAAACTGGGAATAGGTTTGAACTTTGGTTCGAGCTTGAGAGTCATGGTAAAACGAGATTTCAAAGGCTCCCTCCTCGTTTCGTCAGAGTTCGATTTCACGCGATCCTTTGTACGTAGTACGACGACAAGATTTCTTTAACGAAGAATATCTATCGCGACCACTGCTTCCAATTTTATCTCTGGAAAAGAGATCTCTTAAAATGTAGAAAGAGGAAAACGTTCATCATCGTGATAGAAACGATTTTATCGATAAATCTGTAAGAATATTCGTCCTATGACTTTTCCTTCCTATTTTCTCCCTTCCTTTCTTTCTTTCTCTCTCTCTCTCTCTCTCTCTCTCTCTCTCTCTCTCTCTCTCTCTCTCTCTCTCTCTCTCTCTCTCTCTCTCTCTCTCTCTTTACCTACATATATTTATTGATTGATCTATTATTTCTCTTTGTTCGATGACAATGCGAACTGTCTCTTTCTTTCTATGTATATGTACACATATATGTATTTGTACACGAAGGAAAAATGAACAAAACAAAAATAAAATTCTATTTTCTACGACTTCATCTCTTTTTCTTTTTTTTTTCTTTGAATACTTTTTAGATTGAATATAGGTATATACGTTTGCGTATGTGTATATATATACTATATACTATATACGTATATAATATCTGTATATACACACATATATATAATGAAATAGCACTTGGAAGTGAAACGGAAAGAAACGCGTAAACATAGATTAAGGGATGTATCTTAAAAGCAAGTACTCCCAAAATGAACAGAGTTTTGCCATTTTGCAATAACAGTAAGAAGTTAAGTATTATACCACGATAACAGATTTTATCGCTGCAGAACTGTTTGATATGACAGCAATAGTACGAACCTTTGTTATTTCTCTTCCTCTCTCGCTATCTCTATATATACTTTCTTTTTCTCCTGTTGTGAAAAGCAGATAATATAACTTTTCTGATACATCCTTTAACGAGGTGAGAGTAACGAAAATAATTGAGTCAAGAAAAAGCAAAAAGTAATTTTATTAAAATTTACAAACTTTCCACATATAATATCTATAATACATCTACTTTAAAATGATTGTCTTAATTACCGATTTATAGATCGACCTTTGAGATAAATTGTTGGAATAATTGAAAAAATATATATAAATACGAGATTTATTGATATTTCTTAGAATTAATCCGTAGAATTTTATTATTCGTTGAAATATTTAATTAATCTAATTGAAAGGGAGACGATAGCATAGAACAGATAAAAAAGTCCGATTCTCGAAATTAGTTCGGACAATGGATTTGTACGAACGATACGAAATTAACGGCTTTGAACAACTCGCGCTGTCCGATAATTAAGTATAAAACGTGCAACGCGTACCGATTAAATGTACCCTTAACTTAATTACAAAGAACAGAGACGATAGACGAAGGATAGAAAATACGAGACGGGTAGGTGGATGAACCTGAGATAGTAGGTGAATCGTGATCGTGATCTTTCATGCTTCCTGCCAATTTAAAACTTTTCTCTTGGCTTCCGTTCGCCCGACTTACGTTCTTATCAAAAATCTTCACTACCGTTTAAAGAAAACTTTACGTGTCAATGTAAACGTGAACCAATATTCATTTACATATGAATAGTATAATATCAGTAAATACATTTTATATGTACGTTTAGATTTTTATCTTTACAGGAAACAATTTCGTTTTCTCTGTTTCGTTGAAGAAATTTTTATTGCGTTTGTTTGAAATATTCATTCGAAGGAGTTACATATTCTCCTACAAAGTTCAATTTCTCGAAATGCAATACCAATTAACTTCGATGAATTGTCCGTTGACATATCAAGTATGTTCAAGCATTCTGTCGTCTCGTAACGAAATTATCAGCAGTTATGTACGTTCCGTCGCCAAGGGATATTAGCTCATCCTCGTAAAACAATAATGCGCGACGTTGCTTATGAGCGCATACTATCCTTTCAAGAGATACAACACGATCAATTAAATGCATGTATATATTAGAACATTCTCATTTATCTAGTCATCGGTAAATTACTATTTCCTACGTCATCCGATTGATCGAAATCAACAAACAGTTTTTCTATACAAAATTTACCTTCACTCCAAGTTTTACCTATTTTCTCTTAATTACACGACGCGGAGAATATTGGATGTTATTAAAGAAAATTAAATAGGAAATACAATCTCTCGTGAATTCAAGAAAAGACTCACTGTAGGCATCTCCGCACATCTATATAAATTAATTAGAAGTTAAAGCAAAGATTAAATTAAATAATAAACAAGAGGAAGAAGAAGGGAATAAAAGAATCGATCGAATGAAATCCGTCTCGTAACTGATAAAAAATAATAATAAAAAATAACTGGTTCAAAAAAAAAGAGGTGGAAAAGTTGTCGAGATCATGGAAAGATTTTATGATATTCAAGAACGGCTGTTAGACGAAGGGGTAGTATTATACCTATGAAGTTAGGTAAAACGATTGCCGGAAGCAACATCAGGTAACGTAAGGTGTCCAACACGTTTCACTCTGTCATAATGAAATTACTAGTTGCTCATCGAGTTGCCAAGGAATATTAGCTTGCGGTCATAAAACAATAACTACCCGATCGTATTCCTTGATCATTAATGCAGACTGAAATTTCCCAAGTTCCAAGGTATCCTTAATCGTCTTCATCCCATCTTGTATGTATATACGTAACATATACTACCTGTACTAACGTATTACCTACAAACACTCTCACACAACTATATATATATATGTATGTATGTATGTATGTATGTATGTATGTATGTATGTATGTATATATATATATATATATATATATATATATATATATATATATACCTATTTTATCTATCCATCTATATATCGATCTCATCTTGGTCCGACTTAGAAAGATGGACACGAAGGATCTCAAGTTGAAATCCAATAACCTACAAAGTCCTTTATAATCTCTCCTTGAATTACTTTCTAAAGGTGCTACAGGCTGCTCGGTCTGCTGAGAAAAAGAAGAAAGCTTTCCAACTAATCTACAGTGGACGGGGTAGCTTCACTGGACCGATGCTACCTCATTACGTTCTAATTAAGAACGCCTTTAATTTCGTAATACTTTTCTATCAAACTTTGAGGAAAATTCTTGAAAGACTATCAGGAAATAGTAAACCGATAGTAACGTCGATTATTATATATTCATCGAGAGACGAGACGTTTAATAACCATTAACAAATAACGAAAACTATGAAGAAGTGCTAGAGGTAAGATAATGAATCTCGCATAACTTTCGAATATCGATACTTAGAATCACCAAAAAAAAAAAAAAAAAATAAAAAATAGATGAAATAATCGTTGAATTTTACTATGTAAAGATAAGAAAGTATATATATTTTATATGTATGTGTGTGTGTATGTGTATGTGTATAGTAACTTGTTTTAAAGTCTAAAAAGTAATAAAATTCATCGAGATAAGATCAAGGTACATCGTTATGAAATTATGAGCAACTCGCAACGATTCGAAGAACGACGTTTTTAATTTCGAACTTTTTTCCTATGTTTACCAGACACGAACGTCTGTCGCGAGTTCATAAATCGTATTTACCCGTTTACATATTTTATGTTGCCATGAGCTGGATAGGCACAAAGATAGAAGGAAAAGGAGAAGAGCGGTAAAAAAATTCGATTAAAGTAGCGACTCGAAGAAAGTATAGAGGAAAAAGAGAAAAAAAAGAGTAGTAGTAGAGTTCAAAAGTAGAGAACAGAAAGTTTAGCCACGAGCTAGAAATACAAGTAAAAGTTGAAGTAGGAATAAAGGAGGACAAATTTTGTGATCTCTAAACACAAAATCGAATGGACCTTCCGTTCCTATTCTTTGCTTTCTTTAAACTTCAATACAGGTGAAAGCATATGATAATACATATTCCAAGTCAAATGACTCTCTCTTTCTCTCTTTTTTCTCTCTTCCTCTATCTTTCTCTGTCTGAACTTTTCTACATATATATTTATTTTACCCCAAGAGATGCTTTCGTCATAGCTTCAAAGGACTTGGAATACCTCAGACGTATTTGAGGCTCAAACGCGTGTCTTCCTATCTCTATTTCACCTTACCCCAGAAATGTTCCCACCCCTCGATTCTCGCACCAGTTTCTACCCTCCTTTGCTTTCTCTTACACTGTCTTTCGCTAGACACTCTACTAGCATCGAGCTACCACCTCTCATTCTATATATATATATATATATATATATATATATATATATATATTCCTCTATCACTCTATCTCTCTCCCTCCCTCTCTCTTCGCTCTCATTTTCCAAGCCGACACGTACACACACAAATGCGAGAATACATGTACGTGTATCCGCAAAGTTGATGAAACTTTCGTCTCTGCGACGACCGCAAGCCGTGCGAGACTGCTTTTGGACCGCTTGTTTCCGCATTTCCAGAAAGGACCGTTCCTTTTCTCGAAAAGTCGACGTTGAGTCGCGCCTGGATATAATTGGATCGGCTACTCTTGGAATTTTTTCGTTCTCTTTCTGTCTTTCTATACACATACATACATACATACATACGTACGTACATACATATAAAACACACGTTTATATAAGTATACAACATATATATGTGTATATATATGTGTGTATATATATATATATATGTACTTCTCTTTTCTCTTCACCAAAGTCTCGTAAGTTGGTTCTTTTTCACGAAGTTCGCTAGCAACGAATTACACATCGTTCTCGTCTTGTCACGTTGAACGTTCCACAGAGAGACAAAAAGAAACGCCATTAAAAACTCGCGCGTACGTAGTACGATGTTTAGTCGTTTCGAATGATCAAACGAATAAGAAAAAGAACAAAAGAGAAAGACGTGGATCGATTTTCTCTCCTCTCCTTTACCATGTTCCGTGAGAACGAACCTTCATCCAGCTACGACTCGAAAAGATACCTCTATCCTCTCCCTAGTTCTCTCTTTCCTCATCCCTTTCCTACGAAAAAGAAAAACGAATAAATCGAACCGACCTAGACTCGGAAGAAGAAACGAGTCACCCGTCAGCTTTTATAGCCACTTCCTACACCGGCTGAACCTTACTCGCGACCATAAAAAATATCGCTCCCCTACGGTGGAAATCAGTTTTTCGGTAGGATTCGAGAAGAAGGATAACATTGCTACGTGCTCCTATATCTTGCAGAAAGAAAGAGAGAGAGAGAGAGAGAGAGAGAGAAAGAAAAAGGAAGAAAGACACGTATCAACTATATAGTCTCATACATATGTCTTTATACAGGTTTGTATGTATACGTTAACACAACAAACACGTATTACGTACACTTATAGATACTTATAGATATCTACACATACGCCTATGTAGGATTCAAGAGCTCAGAGACTCGCGTGCAATCCGCGTTTCATCCGAGAGAGATCGAGGGACCTCTACATTTATGTCTTTCTCTCTCTCTCTCTCTCTCTCTCTCTCTCTCTCTCTCTTCTCTTCTCTTCTCTTTCTCTCTCTCACTCACTCAATCCTGAACAACAGCCCATCTACCCTTCACGAACCAACAGTTCAGCCTAGTTCCACTTTTTCTCCTTCTTTTCCTTCTTTTTCTTCTTCTCCTTCTTCTTCTTCTTCTTCTTCTTCCTCTTCTGCCGTTGCTTTCCTTTTTCTTTTTCTTTTTCTCATACTCTTACTGTTCCCCAACTTGCACAGCAGTTGTTTCTGTTTTTCCGTGCACGATGGTAGCGACGTCTCCCCGGGACTCTGATAAAATCGATTTCGTTCGTGAACGACGTAGATGCGACGAGTGTGGTAATACCAGCATCTACTATCTTTTTAAATAAGAGGGTGGAAGAGTGAGAGAGAAAGACAAAGAAACGGTCTCGTAAGCAATAGTACACTTCTAACGTGACTGAGTCGTCCCTTTTTTCGTCAAAAATAAACGCAGAGTTAAAACCACGTACCAACCTCTAGTTTGTTCCCTCGTCAGTACCCATGAGCGTTACTAAAAGAAAGCTTCTTTCAATGTGACTTTTCTATCCCTTCTTCTTTTTCCTTCTTCTTTACTAATACTCTCTCAACACGCGCATAGAATTTCTTAGTACTCCAAAAGTACTAAGGTGGCGACCTCGAGGATCTCTTAACACATCGATCGTCTCCGCCATTTTTCTTCCTCTCTTTCTTTCTTGTTCTTTCTTTCTCTATCTCAACAATGTGCAATAAGATTCGACGAAGAAACTGTATAGTCTTTGAGCGGGCTTTATCGTACTCGCAAACGGATTCCAAATAAAACCAACAAGAAGAGGAAAATTCGTTCGAAGAAAGAAAAGAGGTGAACTTGTCACCGTTCGAAAGGATTCTTTCTTTCTTAAGACGTATGTATTGTGTTATATATATTACATTGTGTATATATATATATATATATATATATATGTATATATATATATAGGAAGTACTTACAATATCAATGCTGGAGATATTTCTATTTCCATTACATCGTACCATGTTCACGACGCGGTTTAAATGCGGGATACTCATGAATCGTTGAGGTAGTCTCGCGGGAGATCTCTTCAAAGTAATTTCGTAGATAAGCGCACCAAATTTTCATCGACCTTCGTTGCGTCAGAGTTATATAATAATTGAGAAAGGGAGAGGATGAAAGAGAGAGAGAGAGAGAGAGAGAGAGAGAGAGAGAGAGAGAGATTGAGTTATTTTCATTTGTGCTATTTCAGAAAATTTAAATAACAAAGCCTTAAAAATTGACATATGTCTATGTATATGAAAGATATCATTTTTAACAAGCACATTAATTACAGCGACGATAATCACATATGTACGAACTTGAAAAATTAATTAAATGCATAAAGTTCAATGACGTATATACGCTCGTTCGAATATACTGTCTAATTGAAAATTTCATTATCGTTTGATTTGAAATTGTTGAAAACCAACGAACGATTCACGTCTATCTATAATATAACGAAAATCGAAAGGTCAATTTGATTAAAAAGCTCGCACGTAACGTCACATTGAATTATGAAAGGAAAGACTTCTCGAAGAACCATCGTAAATCTCTATTAAGAAATATTTTTTGGACGTTAGGGGTGTGGCCCTCTCCTTCTTTTCATAAAATCAACGCCAACACCCCGAAGCCACCGAAAGCACCGCTAATCGGCCTTTAGACGTCAGCAACGGGCAGGATTGGATTATTAAATTCCGACGGTGGAATATTGATCTGTAGAATAGCTATTGTTCGCCGAGAGCAATGGAGCTCGATAACACCGCGTAGTAGGCGAATGGAAAGTGCGTCGTGAATTAGAGGATTAGTCCGCATCGCGTGCTCCGGACAGCCTTGTAAATAATATCTTCGTGATATAACTAAATGGCCCGGTTTCGAAGCGCACGATTCAACGTCAAAGATTTTTCCGAGGTCGACATTATTTTTTCTAAACACGATAACCAAGCTATAAAACGAAATCGCCATTTCTCAACTAGAATAGAGGTTTTTTACAGAAACCTTTTTCCTTTTCTTATTTCCTTCCTTATCCAGTTTGGATAAATGCAATGTCGTTCCATAAAAACGAGGAAAGAATGAATGAACGTTGGTTAAAGAAATGGATGGATTTAATGGTATTAATTAAACCGGAGACGTCCCTTTTCTAACGTTATTTATTGTTCGTCCCGGTAGCAATCTTCGAGGGTATTGAGATCCTTTGAAATTTTATTTCATTCAGTAAAATAATTACAATAATTCCGAAAAATATAATACTCAAGTCGTGAATATTCGGAGCTATCCGTCGGAAGAACGATATTTTCTCGTGTCCGAGTATTTGTCAACGAACTTCCTCCGTAACTACTTCGTTAAACGCCTTGAAGGGGCTCTCTGCCTCGTAAATTCCTATTTGCCAACTCCGTTTTATTTGCTTTGAACGAACGTCGACATTTGAGGTCTAACCACTAGTGAGAAAGGTGCATACGATTCGACTTAGAATTTATTTTCCTTTGGCGTTGAGAATGACGTTCTGTAATAAATTTTGTTTAACGATTTAGTCGAGAAACGACCGTAGGCTGTCTTTTTCTTTTTTCATAAATTTTAACGAGAACGACGTTAACGATGGTAGGAGGAAGAGAAGAACCTTCTTGAAACCGAACGTCATTCGCTTGCACACGTAATAAGGCTGGTCGACGTCTGGGCGCCGTGGCGCACGCCATCTCATTAATATAGATACCCTTTGATGAGTAGTCGACCGTTTCTACGATGGATCCTTGAAACCGTACTAGCGGGTTAACACATTTGCCTGTTTAGTACTACCTTCTCCGCTGGTACGTATATATAGGCATGTATGTACGTATTTATGTATATATCTATATATCTATGTATGTATGTATGTATGTACACATGTATATCGCTACAGACTACATTGCAATTTCCCGTCGAAGAAGGAGCGTGCGTATCCGCCGGAAACGAAATCCGATCGATCGTAGAAGCTTAAACTTCGTTTCGGTGGCAGCTGTAACGTGTAATTAAAAGTACTCTACGATTCGAAAGGATAGAGAAAAAACGTTACTCGAATTAGAAGACTCGTTCTCTTTGTTACATTCGGAGAAGGAAGACTGAAGAAGAAGAACGACGAAAGTTTAGCTTTTAAAACAAAACTTTCCACCCGATAATACCTCTTCTACACGGAATTAGAAAATAGCAATAAATATTTGTCCTTTGTTCGGTCGTAAAATGTATTCCGAAATTATTTCCTCCGAGTTCTTGATATACCTGTTTGTCCCAACAGTTTGTAAAATGATGTTTGGGGAAAAACGCGTTTCAAGTTTCATGCGATGAAAAGTAGAAATCCCTACTGTTGATGAAAAGATGCGTGACTCTAATTTAAAAAGGCAGACATGCGATAGCTGTCGCTTAAAAGCCAATAACTTTGGTAATTTTTAGAATTTTTAAATTTCCCTTTAGCAGCATATTCTTTACACGTCGAAGAAGTGAAAAGTTAAAAAAAAAGAAAAGAAAAGAAAAAGATGGATGTTTTGAAAGTTCTAGACCGAGTCTTCCCTTAACAGAATTTATTGGAACTATAATGCATAGAGACGTATTCGACTTATTCGTATTCGATTTACGACTAGAACTTTATCTTCCGTGAATTAATAATTGAATCAATGTACGAAGAACCATTATAGATATCTTCGCATGTACGAGCGGATATATCTACGTACATGATGTTCATGAAAATCGTATTATTTCGAAACGTACATACCTATAATTAGAATCTATATTTATTTCATACTGCATACTAAAGATTCCTATCGCAGTACATCCTATTGTTTTCTTAAACAAAACAAGAAACAAGTATTTTGCATAGACATCACCCAGACGGATGTAAAGCTCACAATAGAAATTACGTAAACAGCAATCTTCTTAAACTTTCTATTCTTCTGTCTAGAATTGTTACACCGAAGCTATATAGTATATGGTGCGAAATAGTGTCTGACTAAATTCGAACCGAATAGTTGTTAAATTGCGAAACTCTTACGGAAAAGAAGCAATCTTTTTCTTTTCTCTTTCTCTTCTTCTCATTCTCCTTTTTTCTTTCTCTTTTTCTTCTAAAACTCGAAGCTACGAATATACCTTTAGCCAAGCTAAGACATTGGAAACGAAATGCAAGGGGCTGTTATTCTCTGGGCATTACCCGAGAGCACTCACGAGTTAATGTGTCTCCGCAAGGCTGTATACACGTACACACCTACGTAAAATAAAAATCGAAGATATCCCTTGTGAGATGAGAGACGGGGAGCAAAAAGAGGGAGAGAATAAAAGAACGAACAAAGACAGTAATGGCGTACGAAGACGAGGAGGGGAAGAAAGAGGGAAAATAAGGCAGAAAAAGAAAGAGAGATAATTAATAACCGCTGAGTGATTAAAAAGACTCGCCGTTTAATTTGAAACGGACCTTCTTCGGACTCAAAAGCAAGACATCGGCTCGATGATAAAAGTTTACACGCGGAATCACATCGGAGAAAGACTTTCCATCCATCGAAAAAGAATCTATTACCGTTGAGCTTCGGGAAATTATTACACAGATTAGAGACCTCGAACTCGGCTTGGAAATAAAGTTGCGCGAAAGCTCATTAAAATACGGAAAGAAAAGTGTCATATACTTTTCTATGAACTTTGCTCTCCGGCGGCATCCAAATACAAATGCTGTCGGGAGCGTGTAGTAGTAAAGTAACGGAGAAATACACGGAACTGCAGAAGTAAGGAGAAAAGAGAGACGGTTAAGTAATTGTGAAAGTTCGAGACAGTTAAAATGGAGAGGAAAGTAGAAAATAGAGAGTCGAAGGAATATCGCTAGGAAGAAATTTTCCGGAATAAAGAAAGGAAAAAAAGCAAATTAGGATCTTGAAAGACGTCTGACTGTGTGTCTATCTACATATATGTGTTAAGACAGTATCAAAGACTAAATAAAATACGTCATTATCTCGACTACCATCTCGACTGCACTTAAGGGCGACTCTTTACAACGCCGTCAAACATAAGAATACTTATGTATTATACTTCGAAAAATCGACTCCTTGAATTTCCATCTAATTACGACGGAATAAAAAACATCTTCGTACGATCGAAATCCAATTTTCAAAAGAGCACTCGCGCGAGACGTTAAAAACTCGATATAAAGAGAGAGAGAGAGAGAAAGAGAGAGAGAGAGACAAAGGGAAAGACAAAGAGAAAGAGAAAGAGAAAGAGAGAGACCGAGAGCCTTAAACTTTCCCAAGGGACGAAAAACGTAAAGAGCAACGATGTTTCCGATGAAATGGGATCGATCTCAACGAATCGGTTAGCGAACGTGTACCTACACAGCTAGAGCAAAATTGCTTGTCAGAGGAATTTATTTTCAACGAGAGGAAAATTTCGAATGATATTCGCTACTAGTCTCTCCCTTTAAATCGACTTGTCTTATCCGTTCCATATATTGGATGTTACAGCTCGACTTTCACTCCCTCGAAGACGACAAATGTAGCTATATTCTCGAAGCTTATTTATCAAATTATTCTAGTAGATTATTATCCCCTTACAAATGTATCGCATCATTCAAGTAATCCCAATATGATGTACATATATCGATAAATCGTAAGTACGTATATTCATTTATACATTCCAAATAGACGTCTACACTCACTTACCATAGATATTTCCACTGTACGAGGTATACTTCCATAATAATAATTCATTATCACTTCCGCCTCGACTCGGTTCAAGTTTAGTACTTGGATATTAACTTATGCGAGTTAAGATCGTGACTTGCTGGACCAAGAGGAAACTAGGTCAAATGATGATATAAAGTTGATTATTATTTTATGAATAATATCTAATGAAAACATATAGATGACTATTGGTTGTTACAAAAGAAAAATGGTAAGAAAGTAATCTTTAATAACGATGGAAAATAACGTAACGAACAAAAATATCGATTGATACATGCATCGTAATCGCTACAGCTATGATCGAAGGTGGGTCGAATATCGGAAACGAATGCAAGACGAACGGAAACTTAAAGCAAACAACTTCCTGAGTTACAATTTCGCCAGGAAGTTTGTGCTATCTTGTTGATACGAACATTCGATCCTACATGTCGTACACAATACGTCTCTCTTTATATAAGCAGAGGAAAGCTCGTTATTCTCGCATTTGCAACTGTACAATTTGCGATCGTAGAGACCGGTGTGTACCGGCTTGCTAATGAGCAACGAACCGATATTGCCTGGCTTAGACCAAGGATTACCTTCTCGAAAACGCTCCAGAAGTCTTTACAACCGAGGAGTGCCGTGTAAAATCCGCACTGAGATCTGAATACGCGTTATTATGACCTGTTTTGTAACGAGATATACGCCGACGACGACGACCACAACGACGAAGAAAATTTCAAATAAAGAATGTCTACGAACGATCGCAAAAAATAATGATATAAAACCGTAAAAGGATACGTTTTAAGATAAAACAAATCATTTTTATCACGACATTTTCAAACGAGTAAGAAACTAGAGCAAAGTTCGGTTAGAAATAAAATTGTCATCCAACAATTCTTGTTTTCTCCACGTAGATATTGTTCTGTATTAAACCTTTTTACAAATTAAACTGAAATATTGAAATTAAAATTTCTCCGGGTTAAAATATTTAATCGTATTAGTAACTTTGAAAATAGTACGTTCAGATAAACAAAATAAAAGAAGAATGGTTTCGTATCCAAAAGAGTGAGGAGACGCGAATTTTTTAACTCATACTGAAGAATTGAGTAGAGTCTCGTAGGATTAGATAACAATTAACTAATTTATTCTCTTGAGTGGATCGTGCAAAAGATGGTGCTGTTCTTTTTTAGTTCGGCGTGAGTTAACGCGACGCAAGTTCTTGCAACTTGTGGTGCTAAGCTTAACTCTGGTAAGGACTTAGTCGCCAAACTATTTCGTCTGCTACCGTTCGTTCACTTGAGCGTGAAGATGTTCCGATCGAGAAAAAATTGTCGTCCAGGAACAACTTTTATTTATCTATAATGTTCATTGAGAAATGCAAAAAGTATTTGTACAGACAAGACCATCAAATATACCACCGTTTGAAACATTTTTACAACAAAGATCTCTGGTCTTAACAAAGGGATCGTAATCAGAGTAATAACAACCTTCTAGTTCTATGTTCTACCTTCTACGACAAACCGAACTAACATTAACACGAATTTAATTGATCTAACTCAAGAGAATCACCATCCTGGGATTCGATCCTTCGGGGAAAAGGAAAATGCTTTGCTGAGCGTTCTCTCTTAAAGCCCCACCGAACTGTACGAAATCCGATCTCGCTTTCCACTAACGATCCCATTGGCGCTTCGAGCTACTGGAAGAGTTTCTCTAACGAGTGACACACACTCTTCATACCTCCCATATCTAAAGAAAGAAAGAGATAGAAATAGATAGAGATAGAAAACGAGGACCGAACGAAAATCAATTTTATTTCCTACCTCGATCCTTTCTCTCATTTATTTCTTCTTGCACCATCGTTAAACTTACACTCGCCCAGTGAAATATTATATCTCAAATACTCGATCGATATCAAACTTCTCACCCAACCTTCCGACCGATTAATAAAGTCTAAAAATAAATCCTACACGATCCTTTCTTTTGCCTTTCGTTCATCGACCGATTATCCATCCTTATCGTTCGCAATAATTAAACAGCACTGTAATTACGAGCAAAATGCAATCCATAGAAGCATCCGTGTACCACTTCTTTCAACCACAAATAACAGTGAGTACCACCTTAACGGGTTACGTGTACCGTAAGTAATGAATAAGTGGAGTCAAGGGTGGATCCCCTTTCATATTTGTGTCGTACCTTACCACCTGCCGTTTTACTCCATCCTCGTATAGCCTGGCACGCATCGTGGTTTATGCGCATGGAAACTGCAGTCTCCCTCTCTCTCTCTCTCTCTCTCTCTTTCTCTCTCTATCTCTCTATCTCCACGATACCCCAAACGAAGAGAAGAAAAAGGAAAGAACTCATTACAAGCGAACCTTTTATACTTTGCCTTCATTGTCGCTAGCTGTTTCTCTTGAGACGTTTCCACCTTCGCGTATATATGTACGACGAGCTGAAATTATCGTGAGCTAGATTCGGTGATCGATCGGGACCAACCATACGTATGTATATATGTATGTATGTATATTTCGGTTTCTCTCTCTCTCTCCCTCTCTCTCTCTCTCTCTCTCTCTCTCTCTCTCTCTCTCTTTCTCTCTATCTATCTTTAGTATAGAATTTCCATAATACTTCGCGTCTCGATCGAAAGCATTCAAACGTATTATTATTATCACCATTATTATTGTCGACGTACGGAAGGAACGATTTTTATCACCGTCCATACTAGGTCACGTGACCAACCATTATTCTCCCAGTTGTTTGGTCATAATCGAGGTTTTTTATTACGGCCACCAAGGAAAGAGAGAAAAAGAGACAAAAACTTTTTCGTAAGCAAGTTCTGTGTCTCACATGCCTCAATATTATAACTATTAATAATAATAGCAGTAACAGTGAAGCGTATACTGGTCATAGTTTACTTTGGACAATATCGTCTCTCGTTATCGTACACGCGTCATTTGACGTCGTCATATCCCGAAATATTACGTTCATCGCCGTAGATGAGGCGTAACAAACCGACAGCCACAAATTACAACCCTCGTTGGCCGAGTTGGATGTAAGCTTGCCAGCAACTCGGCACTAAGTGGTGTAACAGAAGACATAATAAGGGGATAATCCTACAAAACGGATTATGTTAAGCGGGAGAAACGAGCTTGTTTACGCGAGGGTTGCCACCGTGTGGGCCACAGATCGCGAGCCTTCTCCGTGTTTCCGTGCGGGTAGTATTTTCCTCTCTCTCTTTATCTCTCTCTCTCTCTCTCTCTCTCCCTCTCTCACTCACTCGCTTTCTCTTACTCTCAGCAGAAGCACGTCACCAGTCGTGAGAATGCTTCAGAGAAAATGGGGAAAGTAGGTGAGATTGTACGCTGTACTACCACACGAGCCGTTCGATAAACAAAAAAAAAGAAAAAGATACCTTCGTTCTCTTCCTTTTTTGACCCAAAACTTTCCTTACCATCGTAAAAGAGATAGAAGTTCTTTTTCTTTTTTTCTCTCTCTTCTTCTTTTTTTTCTCTTTCTCCCTCTTTCTCTTTCTTCTTTCGTTATTCTAAAAGCTACGACTATACGAAGATTTAATGACCGGATTACTCCAAAATCAGACAGTTAGCCCTATTTATCTTTATTTAGAAGTTTTCTTAAATCCATTTTCGTCGTTTATTTGTCCATTTAACGTAACTCGAGAGTACAATGATAATTAACGGAAAATTCGATTTTTCACAAAAGCGATCCTACTAAGCGGATCATCGGAAAAATCAGATTACACTAAACCAAATGGAAAGGCTCGTTTGCGAACAGAACGAAAAGCATCGCTTTTATGCTCGCTGCCGAATGATAGAAGCGTCATCCGACAAAAGTATTATGGTTCATCGATGAGATGCTCTGATTGGACGCGTCGGCACAAATATGATGCGATCGGATAAGGGTGCTGACGGGAGATATGTGTTTACGTATATAACACTGATATATATACATACATATATACATATATATATATATATATATATATATATAAAACTGTGTACCATTTATGAATTTTAAAATAATCAAATTGATGCACACAAATATGACAATAAAACGAACGAATTCGGGGCTTTACATTCGTTTATTTATAAAGAATTGTGACAGGACTTACTTATACCGGCAGTCATGTAATTATGCAACTTCAAGCATATTCGGGGAAAATTTCAATTCCGAATGGCCGCACGATTCTCGGGATTAAACGAAACTTTGTGAAAAGGGGACGACGCGTTTAAAGTTAAAAGTTATCATGGGATAGAAACGTGTACGTCACCTCTCGACATTACATTGAATAAAATAGCAGGCGCAGATGTTGAAACAACGTTTTCGATTAAACGATAAACATTAAGTAAAACCGAATTCCGTTGGATTTACCGAAAATAACTGAACAAACAAACGAAAAACAGGAAGAACCGCAGTGGAAGACAAATAGCCAGACATTTATGAAACATATAGACTTTACCGTGATGCGATCTCGCGTAGATTGAAAATTTTAAAATAAATGAATTTATAGAAATCGTAGCATTTACCGGGATATAGCGTAAATATTTGCACGAGTTAACCATTTGTCATTTTGTATTTAGAAAGGAAAAATAAAATTTCATTTCAAAATAAAGCAAATTATAGATGGAACGAATTTTGCTAAAGAATGATTTCTAAAATTCAGCAGACAAAATTTTCGATAACTCACTTCTATACTTTATATTCCTCAAAGACGAGGTAGCGTGAATCGTACTATTATAAAGTAATCGATCTCACGCGAAGACGATGAATATGTACGCGAGCAAGTATTAATGCAGCACGGAATTGCCGGGAAAATTATTAGACTCGTTGACGATCATTCGCATCGTAAGAATCGTAAATTGCTTCGATTTCGCTTGGCTCGTAAATCGAATAAATTATCTGGCAAGTATTTTGCATTTAAACGAACGATACGAAACAATGTGAAATTTTTACAATTTTTTATTTGTAGTCCAGCGTAAAATCATATAAAAATATATTATCTGCTTTGGCATCGAATAGTCGATAACACAACGAAAGCTCATGCCGTTCTTAATTAATTGATTATTTTCGGAATCATAAAGTCGTTTAAAGTAATGAATTAAACGACAATGATATGTATGAGATTAATCGAAAGAAAATGAAGCGCAAAGGGTTAAACAAAAAGATAATCAGCGTGGTAGAGTCGAAAGATTTGTTGATTAATTAGAACAATGAAATCTATATTAATCAAGGCATATGAATTCTTTAATATCTGAACATTGTTCAAAAACAATTCATAATTCACAGTCAAATCAAATAATCCATAATCAAAATCAAAAATCACAAATCGCAGAACACAGAACACGGAATATAGAACATAGAGTACAAAACACAAAATACAAAAACATGGAACACAGAAAACAGAGCATGGAACACAGGGAATAGCTTAAAGGTTTATCGAGATTAAGGTATGCCAAGGATTTCTCAATTGCTCGAATAGTTATGTTATCTCTCGACGTTTCTCCGAATAACGAATTGTTTTATGAGGAATGGCATTCACAAAAGAGGGTAACAGCCAACACAGAAGGAGCTAGAAGGAATAATTGAAGTTAAAACGAGCAACTTCGCCATGACCTCCTCAGAACTCCCAATTAGTCATAATTTTTAACTTTAATGTGGTGAATGAATAGACACACACACACACACACACACACACACATGCGTGTATTCGAGGTTAGCACGGCCCATGATGGCCTTAAACTATTTTTTTTTTTTTTTTACTTACACGCAAGTCGTCACGCAATATATTTTATAATTCTTCTTCTTGAAGAAAAAATATAAAAAAGTCGTAAAACTATATGCATATGTTTGTTATAATTTTGAGACAAAGATTAAAACCATTGCATTTAATAATGCAAAGCGAAAACTTTAGCGCAACGTTAATATACGCACAAACTCTTATTTCAATTTTGCAGTTACGCGGATATCAAAATCTAACGTTCCCCTTAAGGGATGCGCCAACTTTTGGACTTTCTAGGACTGCAATGTACCTAGTTGCCAACACGTTAACCGACTTTCACGTATATTTTCATGAGTTAAATTCATTTTACTCCGAGAGTTATGCTATGTTGAATACAAAATTAACATACATAGATCTAATTGAGATCTGTGAGTGAGAGTTATAAAATGGAATAAAGTATGACCAAATTTGATCAAAAGAAAAGTATGGCTTGCAATGATTTTACTAGGAAATAATTAGAAAAATTACGAGACTACATTTCTTCGTTTCATCTAAAAGTTATAATTATTAAAATACGCCGATATAATGCATGATGCGGAATAATTATATTTCAATTCGAATTGGATAATAATTTTTTTCTCCAAGAAAACAAAAAAAAAAGGGAAAAAAACAGATTCCGTCGAATTCCTAAGAAAGTTTATTAAAAAGTGGATAAAAGAGGGATACTTAAAAATTCGAGGATTAAGACGAGTTAACCGGAAAGCCTTTGAACTCTCTACGATGGAGTATTCAAAGTTCAATCTATTCTAATAGGCTGCACTTTGGGTTAAACCGCTTCGAGGCAATACCCCAGCTTGCCTACGTCTGCTACGTGCCTTGTTCGAGATGGTGCAATTTACTCACATACGTTTAGCGAACACTGATGTTAGGCGAGAAAGTTTAACCAAAACGTGAATAGTTGTTGAAGTCCAATGTAAGGAACAATTTGATAGCTCGAATGTACGCCTATAACTATGTACGTATAAGTATATATATTTATATATATATATAAATATAAATATATATATACATGTGTACATATCTATATATACATATATATACAAATAACATAAACGAGACTTTCGGTCGGTAAGTTCCTTTTCTTTCTCACGTTGACGAGGCGACCATTTAACCGCGACGATCCACCTCGGAGGTAAATTATCACGCACGTACGAAACAGTCCGTATGATTAACGAGATTACGCTCAGCGACCGTGGCGAGTTGCTAGGCGAGCAAGTTCTTTCTGACGTTTTCACGACGACGAACACGACCACGAGGATGACGAATGAAAAGAAAAGAAAAAATAACAAGACGAGAAAGAATATAAAAAAAAAAGTAACAGAAAAATGAGAAAATAAAGAGAGAGAAAAAGAAAAAGTTGCCTGACATTTCGTAACTGCGTTATGTTATGTGCCTCTTAACCAACCGCTTGTTTCAGTACTTTCAAAAAATACTTTCAAAGAATGGCATCGCCAGATTTCAAATATATTTACCCTTTCGTGGTTTTCACTTCGGTGAGATAATGAATCTGGAGAATGCACCCGTAAGTCAAGAAAGTTTGCGGTATTCGCCATCCTCCCATTGCATGTTCTCTTACTAGTCCGACGATACAGTTTTCAAACTTCTAATACTTTTTTATATACCCATAGCTTTCAAACTATTGTCCCGAAAGGAACTTTCTTTAGTATCGTTCTCTCCATCTTAGAGATTAATATCGAAAGTATGATCAGTTCGTAAGCGAGCGTTTAACTTTTTTAAGTTAAACATTTTTTTTTTAATCCTTCACATTCCTCATCTAGACGTCTTGTTTATTCTTCATCAAAATTACGAAGGATATCGAATGTGGATATAACTCAAGATTCGATCTTAAAATTAAATGAAAGGAAGAGAAAAGAAAAGAAGAGAAAAAAGGTTAAAATGTCTTATTTAATTTTATCTAACGGTCCTAATTAAACGAAGTTCATTAAAAGTGCATTTTAATTAAATAAACGTACAATCAAGTTTCACGCATGTTCTATGTACTACCTACATTGTCTATACGCTAAAGTTTCGTGCATAATTACGTAGATAATAAAGTTAGGACATAACCAAGAACGTAAAAGCGTGTAAAATGGAAAACATGTCGTTCGAAGTCAAAACTTAAAGTATAAATACAGGTTTTTCACGTGGAAACTAGCTTTACACGAAATGCATACACGCTAAAGACCTTTCAACCGAGATCTTCGTCACTTCTTAAAAATGTTCAAAACTGCTTTTCTTTTTTCTTTTTCTTTCCGGACTTTCCTCTCTCTTATTTCTCATCTTTTCGTTCCCATTGAATAACATTTATTGCGGATATATTACACCGATAACTGGAGGCACCACCTTTCAACGCTCTTTAATCTTTAAAGTAATATGCATTTTTATGATATAAATATGAAATTTACGCGCGTCTGCCTTGCAAACGATATTACCGTGGTCGTTAATATCACACAGGCACATTATTCCTATGAAATTTTCTGGCTTAACTGTAGAAGAGAAAGCGTGATGGCAGATAAGATCGACCCTTTTACGAAAGTTGATACATAAATCTACGCTAACTTCGAAATGATATATCGTTCGTTCTTCCTCTAATCGGCGTGAAATAGATCGTCGCTTCTAACAAAGCTGAATTTCCGAGACAAACAAGACGAAAGTTATTAAAACTTGAGTAGCGGAGTTAATGAGGTCACGAACGTAGAAAGATGAAGAGTGCCTACCGATCGCAAGACGATCGAGGGTTCGAAAGATAATATAGCTATCTTTGCTTCAGTGATTAACGAGTTTGTATATTTATGTGTTTCAGGTCTCGAGGAGTACAGGAATACTGTCACATTTCGTCAATCTAAACATAGTGATACCAGAGGCATTTATATTAGGAAGCGATGAGCATCACGTCGACGTAGGGTCTATCATAAATCTCGTATGCATAATAGAAAAGGTAAGGTCTCCAAATTCTTCGTTTGATCCTATATACGAGCTCGAGTGTGCAATTAAATCAGGACAATTCTTCTTTCTCTCTCTCTCTCTCTCTCTCTCTTTCCCCAGTTCTCACTTTTGAACTTATTAAATGAACATACATAAACATACCAACCACGATTCTTTAATATTCGCAATGGCGATTACGAGGCAAACACGCTCACCGCAGCTTGTTACTAATTACCGGTCATTTCATTCGTCGCACGGTTAATCCTCCCGAGAATATTAAGCTGTTTACACACGAGATTAGAATATGACGAGGACGATTCTCACACATTCCTATGATTTTATTTGACTGAAATAAACGTAGTCATGCTTTTAAATTCCCTATACTTGCCCCGACCAGTTGTTAACTGTAATGACGAGGACGTGATAAAATTCGATCGATCATGCGACAAAGATGAATAGTTCGAAAGCTGCGCTAATCGTTTTTATTACACTTAAGCAGACTTCGAAAAAGGTCGTGCCTTGGCTATCAATCTCAAGATACTTCACGTTTCGACGTTGATTTTTTTTATTTAAAAAGTGAATCAGTATGTAGTCGTAAAAACTAAAATAGTATAGACATATATATATTATATATATACACATATATTTATGTATTATGTATATAATATCAATGTAAATATATGTACATATACATTAAACTCGTTAGAGAACGAATAGCAGACATTGAACGCAAACGAGAGAAATTTCGACGAGACTCGAGTGAAGAGGAATTGAAGAAGGAGAAGGAGAAGGAGAAGGAGGAAAAAGAGAAGGGGAAAAGGGTAGTACGCGGTTAATAACTCTGAGCGACGTTGTTTTAAATATCCACGTTGTGTTCCGCTTTTCCTCGTTTCCCAACTTTATTCCGGGCATCGATATCCACGGGCGTGAGCGAAAATACAGGAAGAATGAAAGGACCGTGAATTTCGATGACGCTGATTCCGTTGTAAATTGACGAGTGCCCGTAGATAACGTTAATTAAACTGATAAATTAAAAGTGTCACTGCATAGCGTAGCGAAAATTGATCACGCTTGTGTGTCCATCTACGTATTCATTCGATGTATAGGTTCCTATATATCTATGTTGAGTGTAATGTCCGTATTTAGGTATATGTGTTTATCTATCTCTGTGTGTATGTGTGTGTGTGTGTGTGTGTTCTATTTCGTAGGTAGCAAATATACGCAACGCGCGAATGGTTGCTCTAATATAACGGCACCCTTTATGATTCCTCCTCTCACTCTTTCTCTTTTCTCTCTCTCTCTCTCTCTCTCTCTCTCTCTCTCTCTCTTTCTCTCTCTCTCTTGTCCAACTATTTCTCTTTCTCTCGCAAGCGAACGAACGTGTAAGTACATATGTACATACATATAAATAGTTCAACATACTTTACAGAGGAAGTATCGACATCGACATCAAATACACACGTATGTATAAATACGAGTATTCGTATAAGCACACGATAGGAAAAAAATACTTGAATAAACTCCGTCGCCTGGAAAAAAAAAGGAAAAAGAGAGAGATAGAGAGAAAAAAGAGAGAGAGAGAGAGAGAGAGAGAGAGAGAGAGAAAGTCGATGGTAGCATTAAAACGATGTCGCTATATGCACCAGTCGGCAAATGAGAACGAATAAAGCGTTGCCTTTTATTGTGAACGCATTTTCGGACTATTCCTATCGTTATCTCTCTCTCTCTCTCTCTCTCTCTCTCTCTCTCTCTCTCTCTCTCTCTCTCTTTTTCTAGATATTCGAAATTCCATTCTATATATAAATACGTAAACCGATTTTTATTAAATTCATATAATTTATGTTAAACAACGAATCGCATAATAATAATAATGAGCAAAGGAAATAAAACAATTCTGATATAGATTCTTATTCTATGAAAAATGATTCAAAAAGGAAGAAGAAGTGAGAAAGAAAACAATGAGGGATATTGTTTAGGAATTAGAGATGACACAGGAGAGTAGGGTGAAGCAAAAACGGTCTGAGTAATAAAATACTCCAAAGGCAGAGTTTTTCGGTAGGTAGTAAAGCTTCCACTTTGCTATACAAGCTTGCTAAGAAGTTGACTCACTCTCTGTCTTTCTTTTCTCTCTTTCTATCTATGTTTATATATATATATATATATATATATATATATATATATATATATCTTCCTTTTTAACGTTCTCTCTGGAATCCCAGTTTCTCGAGAAGTTCGTAGAAGCCTTTTAGTTTCGCTTGGCATACCAGGTACGCTTATATCCTTCGAGAGGACCTCGCTTGATTCCCAGTGCGACCATACAATTTTAAGGATAATACGACAAAACGTGCATCGTCGTTCGGCGAACATTTCGATCGTTCCTAAAGATAAGTTGCCGAGTGGAGTTTTAAGCGAGCGATCGTATCGGAATAACCCGCCCTCGACCGATTTCATCGAATTTCAGCGTAATATTTAATTTCTTCTGGGGAACTTAATAAGTTCCTAAACCATTCCGGCAAAATCGTGTTTCTCACTCTCTCTCTCTCTCTCTCTCTCTCTCTCTCTCTCTCTCTCTCTCTCTCTCTCTCTCTCTCTCTCTCTCTCTCTCTCTCTCTCTCTCTCTCTCTCTCTCTCTCTCTCTTTCTCTCCTTCTCTTTTTACACACGCACACAACACACACGTATATGTATATGTATGTATAGGTGTTTATATATGTGCATACATATATATATTTATATGTGCGTGTATATATATATATATATATATGTATATATGTATTTATATATGTACGCATACGGAAAATTACATTATAACAAACAAACGAAAATTCTTCATTTAATTTCACGCGCGCAGGACTTTATAACGGCGATTCCGACGTGGCGTAGAATTTGCATACACAATGGAGAATCCCAGGGGATGAGAAGGAGGGCCGAGGAACAATCGATGAGAACGGTCGAGCTTATGCTATCTCTCCCTCGGAGCTTAAACCGCGAAAATTTGGCGCGGTGAATGCATTTTCGAAAATGCCAGTAATCTACTACCGCATACGGAAATTCTGTACGCTCTGATGGCCGCATAAACGTGAAGAACGAACCATGGACTATTCGTTATCCAAACGATTTCTGCGGAGATACGGAGTATAGTCGTTTGATGTTAGCCTTTCATACGTATTAAATTTATGCGATATGTATATATATGTCGTGTCGGTAATAAAATATAAATTAAATATTTCTTATCGTATTACCATTTTATCGAAACTTGGAAAAAAAAATCATAAATCTTTCAAACAAAGTAGAAGAAAATTACTGACAATTGTTTGGTCCAAATGTATCGGAAGGTCGCTTATGAATTTTGTAATTTAGCTAAAAACGATCGACGCAGGTAGTACGAAACGATAGCTCTAATTTCCTATCGGCCATAAATTCTTGAAAATCTATACATTATTACCAAGAGGAGGAACGGGAAAAAGCTATTTAATTAAACGAATGGACATCGGTAGTGCAGGAATATAAAAAAAAAGAGAAAGAAATTATTAGTGTCCTATTATTTTCCCATTGTTGTTCGTTTAATAACTACGTCTCATGAAATGGTCGTTCCGAAAAAAAAAAAAAAAACTTATTTGTTAATTAACAGAAAGAAACGCTCGTCGATACGTGTACGTAAATAAATAGAAAATAAATCGATAAATTTCATCGAGAACGAAATACTTCAAGTCTGCCGTCATCGTCGTAGTTGTCGTCGCTGTGAGAGAAGAACGGTAAGCTCTTAATCCTTTAGCTCGAGTTTTTCGCTTTACCTACGTTTCGTTGGATTTTCTCGCGTCAAGCTATCCGAGAATTTAATACTTTTGAGCTTGAAATACGCAACGAATATTTTCCCCCAACTAGAAATGAAAATGCGCATGGCCGTAACATTAGTAAATTAATCTTCAACTAATTTGTACGAAGAAATCAAAATCTCCGTAAGAAATAGAAATATAGAAATATAGAGGGAAACATTCGTGTCTCTCGAGAGAACGTTAAACAGGCCGTCATCCATCAAATGAAATATAATCGCCTGTTCATGAGTTTCATCGGTCAAAGAAGTTATCTTGAGTCCAATCCTAATTGAAAATTCAGAGGGGAAGAATTCTCGCTTGGTCTCGAGAAATTGTCCGACCGTTCAAGAAAATAATTTTTCTCGTGGATTCGTTAAACGAGTTTCGCTTAAGTATACGAGAGCTTGGCAGATTAATAGAAGAAGCGGAATGAAGAGAGAGAGAGAGAGAGAGAGAGAGAGATATCGGGCGACACAAAACGTTCGTCAACGTCGAAAGTAATAGTCCCTGTTCGAAGGCCATTCTCTTTCTATAACCGAAACTGATAACGATTCTCTAACGTCGTTAGAAAGTGTACTTCCGACAAAGCCTACCCTTAATATCCGACCGTTCGAGCTCAAATTCAATATTCCAATTGCTAAAATCACTAGAGTCTCTTTTAAATCTGACAATGAATACCCTAATCGCTACTTACGTACCGTGTCGATCGTTTCAACGAACGATACGACTTTCTTCGCTCTTATCGGTGAACAATTTTTAAGATCGTAGAACGTTAAATGAAAAATAAAATCTTTACCTACCGAAAACTAAATCTTTTTCGAATTAATTAATAAGCCCATGTCTCTATCATTTTCTAAAGACATACGTGTATTACGCGTGTGTCGCGTTCGTGCGTGTGCGTGCGTATTTGAGGATGAAAGAGACTTTCGCGAAATTAAAAATCTTTCAAAGAATGCAAACGTCATAACAACAATAATAAAAGCGCTTTATTCTTTTTCCTCTTTTATTCGAATATAAGCTTTTACAATGGCCTTACTGAATAAAAAAGAGAAGAGAAAAGAATGATTCATGGTACGTAGATGGATAAACACGAGAGATAAAGAATATTGACGATAGGAAAATGAAATTTATGGAGGATAAAAAGCTTTGGTAAATTCGGGCAACAAGTTATATAAGAGGTAAATTCGGTAAGACGAATACGGAGCATGAGCTTCGCGGTAATGAACCGCAGCTTGATTAAACCACGATTTGATCGCGTCGTACGAAATTATGATAGACCCAATTAAACTTTCAGCAAAATTCTCATTACACATTGCGGTGCAGCAGCAGGAGCTCGTGTAGTTGCCATTGCATTCCATGAAAGAGAGATAAAAAGAGAAAGAAAACTTGCCCGTTTTTCTCGTTAATAATATCGACCGGTTGGCCTCGTTCGCACGAGAAAGAAGTATAGCTTACAACAAATTTTCGCTAACTCTGCCAACGTGTAGGTACCAATTCGAAATACGAGCTAACTTTAATCCTTCAATAAAAAAGATAAACGTACATTAGCGGTCATTAATTCCTTCTCCATAGTAATCCCGAATTTCTCTTTCTTCTTATTATATTATTTCTTTGATCTATATCAATGTATTTTATGATGATAGCAGGTTTCTCAATCCAATGGTTTTATTTTGCGAATAATGTAAATTCTCAATGTTTAAAATTTCTCAAATAATTGTTCATTGTTCAATAATAATTTCACGTAATGAATGTCTGAATTAAGAATCACTCATCACGCTTTAACAGATTTTTTTCATTATTTATGAATAATTACGACGATGAGAAAACTGATATTATTGGTTCGTTGCTTACTTCTAGATAGATATCATTGGCTTGTCACATTTCCACACGTAGAACTGTCATACAATGATAAGCACGGATGGATAACGCATGACTGATGGAAAGAGAAACTCGGTCAAATGGAAAAAGTACCAACGCCATTAATGACCGCAGGTGTACAAAGTAGCCTTCGAGTTTTTCTTAAGTTACAAAGGACAAAAACTCACCACGAGTTTCATTTCTCTTTTCAACTAGAAAAAGAAAACTAACTATATGAATAACATCGAGGATGACAAGAAGGAAGATGATCTTTTAATAATAATCGTTTTAATCGTTTCTTCGAAGCGAGCAAACTGAGAATTCCCTCAAGGCGATGTCGAACTTTCAAATTGATTCTAAATTATGCGATTAAAATTTCAAATTAGCGAAGTCCACAACCTCCGTCGTGTTAGCGTTATCATTCGAGATGTTACTTAAAAATTCCACGGTGGAAAAGCGGTAAGTTAATTACAAATAAGAGTACAAGCCTGTCCAATCCAGTGCTCCCCTCCCAAGAGAAATACTAGTTCGTCAAATTTTCATGATAGATAGCGTTAACTTTGAAAGATCGATCGTGTTAAGAAAATAGTGAGAAAAACAAACGAAAAATGATTTTTTTGTTTGTCTCTTCTCAAAAGTTCTTGGTTAAGAAGAAACACAAAAATCATGAAGAAGAATCTTTCGTCCTTTTTCGAAACTTCGAAACTTCGAAACGAACCGATGTTAAATCTTTCGAGAAAGGATTTGGAAATATTACGAGATAGGTATGGTAGTCGATGTTGTCCTCCAAGGGAGAATCGCGATATCCGGTTACTATTCAGAAAGTAGTACTCGTTCCTCATAAGTCTCGGAGTCCATGCACGCAAGGACGCAGCCGTTCGTTTTTCAGAAGCTGATCCTCGAGTCAGGAGTAATAGCAGCCTTAAAGCCGAGATAGCGTTTGAACTTTCGGCTAAGTCAGCCCTGGCAACAGAAAGTCCTCGATATGAACTCACCCTCTCTCTTCGAATAACCCTCTCTAACCCTCTCAACCATTCTCTTCCATCGTCGAACTCTCCTAAGCTCGCTTCAGGAACGATGGATGGTCCGAAGAAAAATCGAACGAATCGAGGAAGTAGGGGATAAATTCCTTTTCTTTTCTAATAATCCGAAGAAAGAACGACCGTAAGGAGCGAGGAGGACTAATCTGGTGGACGACGACGACGACAACGAGGACGAAGAAGACAACGACAACGACAACGACTCACGGCTTTCAATCGGTCTTCCGACGTCCCAACGATGGAACGACGGAAAGGAAGAAATTGCGAATCCATCGTCTTTCTCGTTGTCGTCTTGACTATCGAGCAAAAGGAATAAAGCCGGATTTTAACGCATGACCGACGCACTTTTCTCATCGGATTACTCGACAATGGTTTTGACAATAGTTTAGTATAGTATCATTCGGAGACGTCTCGCTCGACCTAGCGTAAATCTTCACTCAATTTCTTACGTTTTAATAATCGAGATCTATCGTCGTTGCTGTTGTTACTATAAAGGACAACAAAAAAAGAAGAAAATGAGAAAAAAAGAAGAAGGAGAAGAAGAAGAAGAAAGAACATATCATTGCGTCCTTCGTAAGAATTTTATTTGCTAGTCAAAATTTACGTGCCGCACCTGCTACGACGTAAAATTGCCATAAAGTCGATACCGGTTATTGTGCAACCGGTGAGCGAATATTATTTTTGATACGCCCTATACGCGGCGTACTCTATATACGAAAAAGGGTCTCAAGAAACGGGGAGAACGTAAATCAAACTCAATCGGCCATAGTAAGGAAACTAGACGGAGATGGAAATCAGGCATATCGATAACTCCCTTTTCGTAAAATTGTCGCACACATTGCGCTATTCTACTTTTTACAACTCGAGAAATCAAGAAAATTTTCTTATGAGAAATCGTGCAACTTGATGTTAGAGATTAGTTTTTGTTTGATCTAGAAAAGGTGAAGTGAGAAAACAGAAGAGCCAAACGAAAGCCATGTAATTTGAAAAAACGATAAAGAGGTATGTCGAAAACGAGCTCTCGCACTAGAAATTCGACTCTTTGTTTCGAAAAGTTTGAACGAACTATTTTCGCATTTCGGTTTCTAGTACTCGCATCTCAGAATCCACAGGCAAGAGGTAGTTCAAGATCGTTATTCTCGATCGATGACATTACCGTAACTAAAATCGAAAAAGTATCTCGAATACGACTCCTTCGAGTCGTATCGAGAATCGTTTCGAATCTCGCGAGAGAACGAGATTGCTATTGGAATTCGTTCCCAGCCAAAGCTAGTTTTCGCTAGGTTTTCGCGACGATGTAAGTTGTAACGATCGTTCGTCTTGAGAAATTGATTTTGAAAAGTACAAAAATAGAGCTCCACGTCAAGATTTGTTTACGTTTGAAAATCAATGTGCCAAGGTATCGATACACCGATGAAAAAAAAAAGAAAAAGAAAAGAAAGGAAAGAAAAAGAAAGAAGAAGGAAAAAGCTTAACACTCGTGTTATCAGTTCTTCAACCTTCGAACGAAAATTTCAACGAACGTCGATATTACGTCAACCGCGAGATAGAATAACGCGATAATTAATGACAAGCTCCGTGCATGCCTCTCTTCTTCTCTGCTCCTCCCCGTATCTAACTAAATGTGTAATAATGATCATTCGAGGTGAGCGTAATGTGGAATTTTAACTCAAATGGACGACGAAACTTTCACCCTTTAGAATTCTCTCCCGAATACGAATGAGTTATTTCTAGGAACTTTCCTTTTTTTTCTTTTCTCTCTCTCTTTCTCTCTCTCTCTCTCTCTCTCTCTCTCTCTCTCTCTCTCTCTCTCTTCCTCTCTCTTTATATTTCTCCGTAGAAATTTACGAGGGTAAAACGCAAGAGTGTAAAAAAGCTGCTTCGGCTCGCGGCTAGCGTTTGGAATCCACTACGAGTACGCTTAGTTTCGTTCGAGGAACGATGACAAAGTTTTTATACGTCTTCTCTCTCGCCCCAGGAAAAGAACGATTTCTCGCGAAGAACGATCATAAATTTCCATTTGCGCCATTTACCCCGAATCCACGGGATTGCCATTGGCTATCTATATAGGTTCTTATTGAACGATAAATATAGAATGTCTCAAAAGCACCAGGATTCGACGATAGGAGTTCGGGCTTCTTCTCGGATAAAACGTTGAGTTTATATCCTTTCTTATCTCACCTTTAATTCCATCATCGATGTAGGTAATCATTTATCCAGATTCCTGTCAGCAACTACGAGAACGATATCGATCATCTGGAACAAAAGGGAAAATATGTATAATAATAATAATAGGTATACATATATTCATATGCAATTTCACTAACGATGACTCGTTCCATTGTTCCGTTATACTCGTAATAAAAATATGAAATACATTTTTCCATAATATTGATATCATCGTTATCGTTTCTCGGTTTGCTCAAAAGAAGCAGCATTATAATATTGCAATAGCAATAACGCTCAATGCGTGCACAATGGTGAAGAGTGAACGATACTAGGACGTACGTACTTTCAAAAGTAGCAAAAGCGAAAGAGGGAGAGAAAAAGAGGAGAGGAAAGAACTAACCGTGAAAGTTTTCCGATCGAATCGACGTAAAACTCTCGACGTAAAAGGCCGTTCATAAATGCGAACTTTCTCGATTCGCTTTGTTACGCGTTTCCACTATACCGCGTACGTTTCATAACGTCGAAGGAACGACGGGGTGGTACAACGATCCACGCTCACGACTACTCCAACCCTTCTTTACCATTGGGGTAAGGAGACTCACAGAAGGGTGAGATGCATACCAACAAAGAGGATGGAAGAAGGAGAGTCAGAGAGAGAGAGAGAGAGAGAGAGACATGTCGAGAACGAAGACGAGGAGGATGCCGACCCTCTCTTATCGGGCGTCGAATTGCTAATCTTCGCTAAACTCAGCGAGCGGAAATCCAGTTAAGTGGATGTCGCGACAGTTACGGTAGTATACTAAGAGACACGAGGAAAGGGACAGGGACACGGCGGTATACGAGATCGAATTTCCTTTCGGACGTAGCAAAACTTGAGGGACAGTTTGGCACACGATACTACACCACTACCACCAGCACCACCACTATCCGCCCCACGTCTGTTATAATCCGCCTTAGTTCGTCCTTCCTTCACCCTTATTACGAACCATCGCTATAGATTCTTCCTAATCTCCATTCGCTTCTCTAATTCGACTTTTAGTTCGAGTTATAGTCAATTCTGATCAAGGATCTTTCGTATAATCTTCCCCAATTTGGATATCACATCAGAAATACTTTAACTGTGACTTATGTTAGACATATTAATTTGCTTCCTCTCTCTAGAAAAGGGAAAGTTAATCGAGTGAACAAATAAAACGTTACTTCTGATTATTCTCTTCCTGGGAATTCACAAAGGTAAACATTAAGAGATTTGAAACTGGTATTCATTCGAGGTAAGACTTTACTACCGAGAAATCTTCTCTAGACCCTCGATAGAATCTCCTTTATCGATTCTACTATGTGAATTTGCGAGAGAATGATCAACCGTATCTTACTTAAGAAGGGATATAAAGGGAAGATGAGAAGACATCTAAACGAGATTAGGAAAGAAAAAAGAAAATGGAGAAACGACCTTATGCCTGATGCTCAAGGGCCATTTTCAAAAGGGAAAAGCTTTGAAGCTGCCAACTGCATTCTCCTAATAATTGTAACTTTTGGTGAGAGGACTGTTTGAGGGTTAAGTACTACCACTCTGAGGGTAATGCTCTCTCACTAATTACCGAAACGGCGTACACACGTGGAACTGCACAATGCCGTTTTCGCGTCGACTTTTACCACGACTAAGAGAAACAAGAACATACTTCTAGTCGCAAGAAGTTCGTGCATTGTCCTTGCATTAGAAGTACCACCAACCCTGAAATTAATTCTCCCTCCTTCTACGAACTCCTTGAAATTTATCGTAGAATCGATAAGGAAGATATCGATTAACGATCGTTTACCAAGATCTCGTCCTTTGTCCCGTATACGGGATACGAGACAAGTACTTCGTGAAGGGCTCCTTATCGTCCTGCTTTGTTTGACTTAACCTGTAAAGCCGCATAAGATTCGAGATTACAAATACGCAGCCCTTTAAGTCTTCCCACGTGTCTCTCTATTTCTCCATCTCGTTTCACTTTGGATAGCATCCAAAGGAACTAGGACTAACCTCGAGGCTAACCGCCGAGCTTCTGTAAATTTCTACGATGAAACAATTCATTAGAATACGACTGGAGGCAACGACGAACAAACGCGTTATAATACTCGAATTCTCTCTCTCTCTCTCTCTCTCTCTCTCTCTCTCTCTTTTTTGCATCACGTATTATTATCCAACAAGAATATATTTCAGACACTTGTAAAAAGCATATCTTTTTTCGAGAATGAACTATCTATATGAATACATATATTATTCCGACTTTTTCCGATGATAATTAAAGGATGGGGAAAAGGGACGAGGAAGGGAAGTGATAAAAAAAAGATAAACGAAAACCGCGGTTGGATTTCCGATCACCGACCCAACCCAAACCGTGATATTTACTCTAAATTCGTGCAATCAACAACTCTCGGCCGCTATTTAAACTCCAGCCATTCGTATATGAGCTTCCACGTATCTCGGTACTCGATTTATCTCGATCGTCCGATTAATCCTAGTAAGTATTTTTTTTTTCGAAAGAGAGAGAGAGAAAAATCGAGATCGAAATCGATAGCGAGTTACGATCGCGTAGGAGGATCCACCTGCAAGTTCGAGATGGGAAGAAGAAGGGAAAGGGGCAGCATGGTAGGAAACGATAAATGCGAGAGAGCAGCGATAACTGATAACTTCGATGAAAATATCGAAGGACCGTTGAACCGTGCATTAATTCGAAATACCGAGTATCCGAGTGTCTTTGTCGTTATTTGATGCGCCCGTGTGCGTTTTTCGAAGTGTGTATTTCTGTGCGTATATGTCTATATATTCACCAGAGAAAGAGAGAGTTAAAAGCTAACGCTTCGTATACCGATTCAATCCGGAAGCCCCTCGAGCTTGCAAAACAGGCAAGTGTAACTCGGCGAACTTACGGTAGATATGGGCGTGTGTTCGCGAGCGAATGAACGCTAGTGCATTGGTGCATAGAGAGAGAAAGAGAGACACACGCAACTCTGCAGCGTGAGTCGATGGAAATTCGTGTGAAAACTAACAAGAGAAAGGGATGATACGGTGATAGTAGTGGTGGTGGTAGTGATACGGAAGGGTGTATGCTGACGCAAGAACACCTGCTGTTTGCATACACCTACCGAGTAATTCGATCTATCTTTGGACTGAAACTCGCTCCGAGTTTTTATATATATATATATAAAAAAAAAAATAAAAAACGAAAAAAAAAACAAAAAAGCAGGAAAAAACAAAAAAATAAACGCACAAAGCGATCGGCGAAAAATGTTTTCGGTCGAATCAGCGATCGCGTTTCCCGTATACGTCCTTTCTGTCTACCTGTTTTTCACTTCCGCTTTCGCGTTTTAAGCGAGACTACTCCGTGGTACTCGGCGAGACTCGATCGCTCGGAAATTGGACGGCTCGATTTCCTTTCGAAAGCTACCGAATTTATAGTTCTTCGTTTTAATCGAAAACCGACCGACCGATCTCCTATTCGGCCTATTTTAAACTCCGTAACTCCAGGAAAAATGTTGTTTCTTTTTCTTCCTTTCTTTTTTTCCTCTTTTTTCGCTTTGTAACGCGCGAGGAACGTTAGCTTGGCTCGTAAAACGCAGCTATACGATTTTCATGGCGAATCTCATATATCAATGCCGCCGATTCTGAAGGTAAAGCTCTTTGGGGACCTACGTAATTGGGATTCTCGGAGGACAGGAGATTTCGAACTTTCTCTACCGTTCTCTATCTCTCTATATCCCTCCTTCTCTCTCTCTCTCTTTCTCTCTTTTTCTCTGTCATTGTATTCGTCTCTCCTTCGCGAAAGATGATTTTTTCATATATGTCAAAGGGAAAGGATAACTCCAGCGAAATTATTTTATCATCCTTCAACAATTTTTATTGGACGAATTCTTTACAACTGACGTTATCTTTCTATAATGATATATTCAAATATAAATACCATCCTGTTCGATCTGCAGTGAATTAAGATTAATCTAAAAATCGTTTAATTAACGCCCTCAAATTCAAACGTTCATTAAAACGGGTAAAGATAAAAAGGTACGGATGTACAATGCGATTGGTCCAATACTCGCCATAAACCGTGAACACATCGGGGCTATAGTCGAGAGCTCACGAAACGTTTTATTCGTTAGCCCTTTATCTCTATTTCTCTTCCTCTACGACCATCCAAAGAAGAAGAAGAAGGAAAAAGGAAAAAGACGAAAGAAAAGAAGAAGGATAGCCGAGTACCAAGCTCGTTCCATTTGTCAAGAGTAATTTGTCCGTTTCCATTTTGTGCATTTCACGCTACTACCGTATTAAAGAAAGATAAGGTTGGCATAAAACGTGGTGACGAGGCCAATTAATCGTTCTCACCTTTCACCATGATTTCCTCCTTTGTTTGGCCATCGTCATTCACGTCGATCTCGCCTATTTTTCACTTCTCTTCAATTCTTCACGTTATTCCTCCATTCTTTATCGTTTACTATGTATATATTCAAAGAAATATATTCCATGTCTATTAACATGAAAAAAAGGAAGGATATATGCTAGAAATATGACATTAAATATAAGAATAAGTATACATGATTAAGGATTGCCATAACGATGGAATACTATAAGGAGATTAACGTAAGAAGATTAACATTTCAATATATAGAATGGAAATGGAAGAAACTAGTTTTCTTTGTATATATGTATACGTACATATATATATATATAGAGGTATATATATACACAGGTACCTGATATAGATACATATATACTCGTACATATCCGTATGTAACAGGAGCGTTAATTTTCACATTCCGCTCGCTTTTTAGAAAGAGCTCGCTCGTGTGTATCCATTAGTGCTTGATAAAATTAAGTCTATAGTAGAGTATGCTCGTATTTCTGTCCCAATATTAAATTCCTCTCGTTGAATTTTACAACTTGCAAAGTCTATTCTCGGATCTCGATATTCCCAATAGATGTTACATCGATATTCTGTATGTATTCCTTTATGAATCCCTTTGTAGTGACGATGTTATTCGTCATGCGTACACACAAACACACATACTTTTTACTTCGAGTACAGTTGTTTCAATCGATAATAACTAAGCAGAAGAAAGAAATAGAAAAAGAGACAGAACGAAACAGAACTCGACCGAGCGTGGCGTGGAACGGGGTATTCATAAAGTCCATCTACAATGTAGTGTGTAACCGCTAGAGTCGGCTTAAGGGCTAGTACCTTAACTAACGTAACAAACAAAAGAAGGAACATTTAACAGGCGAGAATGCGCGCTCTTCCGACCTACCCACTTTCCATGCTTTTCTCTTTTGCCAGGATCCGTCAAGCGCGAAAATCTCTGCTCGTAGGATTCTCTCTGAACCGGCCATTCTTTTACGCTCAAGTTAACTCCTCGTGTACCCTTTAAGTATAAAAGTACATATGTACCTCTATACCGAAACAAATTACAGAGAGGATCCTTTCAATGCGTTTTATCTCGCACAGAGATAGCGAGATTCTCTACCTCTAATGATTTTTAGTCGTCCGTTCTCTTTTATCTCGCATATAGAGTACATAAAATTAGCAGCCTCTATTCCATAGATATTTCAATGGTTATAATCATCAACGAGAGATTATAAAATTTATTATTGAAACTATTTGTCGATGATAAATAAAATCGTGAATTCACGAAAGATCGTGTACCAATGAGGAATAGATAGAACGACATAGTCGTAATTTATGCCGTATCACATATGTTACATATTCGTGTAATTTGAATCGTTACACGTTAATTGGAAGTTAAATTTAACGGATGCGAGTTGATAGTTTACGGAATGACGCGATCTATAAAAGATTCAATGTGGCCTCGGACCTCCGATTTTCATGTATATTTCATGAAGTAGAATGATTTTTTAACCATCGTTAATGCAGAACTCCCTGCGATTTCTATCCAAAGAAAAATTTCACGAACGACCAGCGCACGACATAGATATTTATATGAGAAGGTATGAAATAGAATACCTACTGTCAAGAGGACACGTTATTTTCCGAGGTGAAAAATCTGTAATTACTATTCTTAATACTGGTCGACAAAAAAAATATCGCGTTGTTATCGACCTAAGTGGAACGATTAGAGTTAATATTGTCGACACGCATCTGTGCATATTGCAAGGGAACACGCGAATGTCCTCGATATTTTGTTTTTCTTTTTATCACATCTTCTTCTCTTTTTTCATCCTATTAATGTTCTTATTTCCGTCACGGTGATATTATCAAAGAGGTCCATGCTAGTCGATTCGCTTCCATCGCATTTCCTAGTGTCCTAGAAACGTTCGATAGACCGATATGAGAGAGGCAGGAGTAAACGACATATTAATTTCAAAAAACAAAGATGGTAAAGTGTCTTGTCGAATGAACAAAGATAGATATATATATACATAGAGAGAGAGAGAGAGAGAGAGAGAGAGAGAGAGAGAGAGAACATTTCAAATACAAAATTGTCCAGTAATTTATAACGTTCGATGTCGAGTCGCTTCTGCTCACTCGAGAAACGAGAATACATCGTCGAGTTTCGCGATAAAGTAATAACATATGTGTGCGCATACGTGGTACAGCGTTTTCCGGTATAAAACGAATGATGAAGTGAGTGAATGAGTGAGAGAGAGAGAGAGAGAGAGAGAAGAGATAGAAAAAAAAATATAGTGGTACATAGCCCGGCAGGCTCGTCAAACGAAATCGTTCTCTTTATCTTCTGCTTCCAGAGCCCTACGCCGCCGCAATACGTATTCTGGTATCACAATAACCGGATGATAAACTACGACACCTCGCGGGGCAGCGTCACCGTACAAACCGATCCAGGACCAACCCAGAGTCGACTGACGATACGCCAGGCCGTAGAATCGGACACCGGCAATTACACGTGTAACGCGTCCAATACCAAGCCTGCATCCATCTTTGTCTTCGTTACAGAGGGTGAGTATATTTATGTACATACATACATATGTATTAGCAGTCTAACTAGAATAACATAAACGTATCGTTTCACACAACATATATTCTTAAAAAAAAAAAAAAGGAAGAAGAAGATGAGAAAGAAGTAACTAATCTTAGTCATCTTTCGGTAGTGATTAATATCCTTTCATATATCATGGGTAAAAAGAAATAACAAAGAAAAAGAAAAAGGTAATAATAAATGGACATCTTCGTGAATTCGTAAGAACGAAACAACAATACTCAGAATCCAAAACATGTACGTTATACGTTTCACCTTTTACGATAATTAAGAGTGAACGCGATAACGTAACTCCCTTGAGGTATCCACCGGCCTCTTGGAGAATCGTTGATTTATTTTTCTACTATTCTTAGGGGAAGGAAAATTAATGAAAAGTTCGAAATACATTGAAGTGTTCCTCGTTTAGATAACAGAAAGAGAATAGAATTCTCCAGACACTATTTATGATTAGAAAAAAATTAATGTGTATTTATTCAGAGAAGAAAAAAAGGAAAAAAGACAAATGTAATTGATTTTAATGAAAAGCAAACAAAAACGAATAGATACAACAGTTTATAAAATGTAAAAAACAAATATTTCGATGAATAAGTAAGCGAACATCTTTGAATCGGCTTCTTACACGGTAATAAGTATTTACGAGAGGATGAGTATAAATAGATTACGATGAACAAAGAGGCATTAGAAAGGTATTAAAAGTAAGACCCTTCAACTTCCGAGCATGCTTGAGTATACACGTACGTATGTTGTGTATATGTATGTTGTATGTGTGTACGTATGTACGTATGTACGTATGTACGTATGTATTTATGTATGAACGTATATACGAACGTATATTTCTGATCCGCTTAAGCGAAACTGTTTCACGCGTTGCTCGAGAAACGACGTAGAAAAGGTCGAAATATATTCATCGAGGTAACTAAGGTTACGCGTTTCCACTTTCCCCTGTAACCAACCCCCGGTCTTAATGCGAACTTTATATTAAAAAACATCGTCTGTTATTATAACGTGTACTCTTTTCTCGCTAGCCCTTAGCCACTTTTTTCTCCAAACGAAAAACGAAAATACACTCCAGCAAGCAAAAAACCACTCTCTTTCGTTGTTTCTTCCATCGTAGTTCATTAAACGAAAAGACAAAATGTAGTAACGTGTAGGTATGTTACATAGATAAATACATTTTTTAAAATTTTGTAAATTATGTAAATCACGACTCGAAGAAGAAACACAAAGAAACGTGTTCTTTTTTTTCAAGCAATTGTGTGTGTGTGTGTGTGTATGTGTGTATGTGCGTGTACTACAAAGAGAAACAAAGTGACATATTACTCGTTAAATTTTTTATCAACGCACAAGGCACGCTCTCATCGAAGCAAAGGGATATTTTTAGAAATAATACGTGCTTTAATAGGCGCTCCAATAAGTTTGTGTATGTGTGTGTATGGGGGTGTGTGGTGTACATGCGCGTATTCACGCACATAACTCGTCTCAGCGTCAGGAGATCGAACGTGTTGGGATCCACGCCCCGCCAGGAGCACTCGAGCGAGCTTGCACAGAGAAAGAGAGATAGATAGAAGAGCTTCTTCGGTCCTTCGACGATCGATCACTTCGATGACCTCCCCTAGCGTGCCTCTCTATTTCTCACACACGTACACACTCTCCCTCTCTCGTATATTCTACACACATACATATATATATATATCTCCATGTTTTTCTACGTACAATATATTATACATGTATGTATATATATATGTATCTATGTATGTATACACGTACGTACGTACTTATATATGTATATATGTATGTATGTATGTATGTATATATATATATATATATATATATATATATATGTTTAATTCCTTCTTAATGAGACTCGAAGCTAACGACAAAGGCTTGACGAACAAAAAACTTCATTCTGTCTCTCTCTCTCTCTCTCTCTCTCTCTCTCTCTCTCTCTCTCTCTCTCTCTCTCTTTCTCTCTCTCTTTTTCTCTCTCTCTCTTTGTCGAAATTCTTGGGGTTGACACAAAAAAAAATCGTAGTAGGCTCGTTCAAAGGGCAGAACGGTTCGCTGTGAAACCCTCATAATCGACCGAAGAAAAGAGGAAGGAGGAGTTGCCTTGTCGGAAAAGCTTAATTAGATTACGAAAAAAACAAAGGGGTCGAGGGTGAAAGGATCATCTTGATCCTTCGGACGACGTAATCTCAAGAATCGTGAGGGATAACAAGGCTCGCCCTAACTTTTGTCTTTGGTCTTCTAAACATTCGTTTGGTTTCTTCTATTTCTTTATTAGATTTTCTTCTTCACTTTTTATTTACTTTTTCTTTTTCTCTTTTTTTTTTTTTGTAAGATTCAAACTTAGAACAACGAAAATTACTTCGTCGATCTTATAAATATTCATTTATATTTTCGATTCCTCTCATTTCTTTATTTTCAAAAGATCGATTCGAACTAGCACATAATCTATTTTTTTTCCTTTTTCTTTTTCTATTTTTTCTTTCTCATCTTCCTAGAGGGTATTGCCTAAAGTATAAAGGTCAGGCGTGATCTTCCATCGCGAGATAAGACGTTTTCTCTATTTCCTCTTGCACAGGACTAAACTTAAGTTCCAGACGAAGCAAAGGGTGAACGAGGAAGCTCTAGTTCGCCTTTCGAAGCTCGTACCGAGTGTCCATGAAAAAGTAATGAGAGAACGCTGCAAAGGTTGCCTCGTAGTTTTCCTCGTGTTGCTCTACTTGAGAGAAGCAAGAGAGAGAGAGAGAGAGAGAGAGAGAAATAAAGAGAAAGAGAAGGAAAGATATTTAGTCGACCTAATTTCGATTCGAATCATTTCCCGATGGAACGTTTATGAGGAAACGAATCCTATATGTACGTACGTTCATACGTAACACAGAAAATCTCAATTATTTAATCGCTTTTTCATTAACACTCTAAATTCATTTCAACGATGATTCATGTATCTGTTTTTATTGAATTATAGCAGATGAAAGAATAGAATTTACATCGTTTATAGAAACCGCATACTTTAATCGATTCCAACGATTTTCGATAGATGAATAATCAAATGAAATATTATTATTTGACAAAACGAATCTTTCATTCGAATACTTTTAATACGTATGTGTGTGTGTATATACATGTATATATGTATATATACATATATATATGTACGTAAGTTTCATCCAAGTAGATCTCCGTTAGATGTACACATTCTGATGAAATTTTGAAGACACCAAGTCCATTATGGCGTCGCCTCACGGACCACGAATTTCGCGCGTGTACTAACGTCCTGTAGCTACGGCGCCATATATACACAGAGGATCGTAATTCACGCTCTCCCGGGAACATATGGGCGAACGGCTCGCCGTAAATTACGGTAAAAATGTGCATGCGCTCGCGCTTCACGAAGGACACGTATACCCGATGAATGTTGCAAATCTGAAGGCCCCGGAGCTTTGCGTCATGAATCCTGATAGTACACGTAGGAAAACGTGACGGCTAAGAAATCACGACTTTCTTTTTTCATTTCTCTTTCCTTTATTTTCTTCTTTTTTGTTCTTGTTTCTTTTTAACCATCTCGCAAAATACCGCCTCGTTCTCGACAAATACAAACGGATCCGAATTATAAAGTTTTTCTTCGTTGGATATTGTGAGTAACAGATATAATTAAACCCATATACAATTTTAAATCAAATCGATAGAATTTGTTGCATAAGTTAAAAGAGTATTAATGTACGATAAATAATAAACGTATTTAAGTACATCGTCGATAAATGCAACGCTAATGATACTTGGATTCATTTAATTGATTAAATTTTTTAATAATCTTTATTGAAGAATAATATCGGATAATATGGGTACGAATATATATGCACGGGTTATAGTATAAATTATAACATATTTTATTATTATTTTCAAGTTATCAAAGAGATGTTTTTATATTAAGTAGATCACTTAATAGAATATTACTTTCCGTTATGGTCCATGCTCGGCAATATTATTAGATAAAGATAATTAATGGTACTTTAAAGAATCTTTTTATATCAAAGTCGAAAAATTACCTGATTTATTTCTATTGATGTAATACCTTTGATATTAATTTCTTTCGCGTTTCCCGTTAGAAATCCTTCGATATCGTTTCATTGAATTTCCTTTTTCTCTTTTCAGAAACTTTGAACTCGACGATCGATCCTGAAAGAAAACGTAAAAAGTCAAAACGTTCGTAGAAAAATTGTCGAACGTCAATTACTACTCGTTCTCTTTCTTAGATTAAAGCGAGAAGCTTAAGCTCTTTGAAGACTAAAACACGGAAGCCTTACGCATTATACCGGCCCAGTTGTCAGACTGCGAACGTCCCTTTGTGCTTTGGTACACGTCTTCTATAATGCTGTAGCGGCGACGTAATTGACAAAGTTTACGTCGACTCTTGTTCATAAATCTAGAACTCATTTAGTTTCGAAGATCTCCACTATTTGATCAGGAAGTTGAATTAAACCGCTTTATTGTCAGACACTAACGTCGATATTTCCCGCCTTTGAGTTCCAGAATATCAATTAAAAGTGTTATCAAGAAATTGATCACAAGGATAAAACGATATAACGAATAAATAATTTCTAAATGAAAGGAAAACCACACTGTGTTTGATGAATAATAATGATGTTCATACGTATTTATGTATAGATGTACATGTATCTATATATAGAGATATATTTGGTCGAAGGTCGTTAAATCGAAGGTTTCTTAGCTTGCCGCAAATCACGGTACCCTTACTTTCCTTATAGCTTTACCCTAGCCGAATTTAACTTTCCGATTAATTAACGTAGGGTCTCCCAGGCGAGATATAAGCCAAGAACGAAGTTAAACCGAGATAGCCGTTCGGAGTAAAACATTTTGTGTGGGACGCCGGCAACACCGGTTGCCTAGAAAAAAAGGGTACTTGAGCTAACTAAGCGGAAAGTTAACGTAATTCTTGCGAAAGTCCGGACAAAGCGAACTAACAATAAGTCCGTTTGCGGGAGACTCGCAAGCGTAACGAGGAGAACTCGAGGGACAAAATATCGGTCCGCTCGACGATTACAACCTTCCGCAATTTTCCTATCGCATGAATTTCCTTCAACTAGATTCATCTTCTCTCCTCCTCCTCCTCCTCCTCCTCCTCCTCCTCCTCCTCTTTCTCATCCTTTGAATTATACATCGATCACGAACGATCGTAGAATAATGAAATAATGAATTACATTTCATTCATCTAACCAATTCGCCATCGTTCTCGCACACAGAAAAAAAAGGAATTCGTTTAAAAATTGCATTAGATTCGATTATCGACGACATATCCATACTCGCACGGATTTTAAACTTGTTCTCGTAAAGCCTTTCATCTTTTTTCCACGTCACACGATGTTCTATCATCGATCATAAAGCCAAGGGATATAGCCAATGTATTAATTAAAATTAAAAACCTGAGTATCTAGGTTACTTTTTTAAATAGAGAAAAATCTTTGATATAGAATATGTATAATTATAAAGGGCTAATATAGTGAGAAGATATATCCTAAAATATAAGTGTTACATATTAACATTTCTTGAAATGGAACTTTATCTTTACTTAAATAAAAATTTTTAAGTATAATCAAGGCAAGCTCAAAACGTTCTGAATTTCTCCTATTACAAATAAAAAAATATATATCGATATAGGTTATCCTCATTTACAACTCTTCTTAAAGAGAAACAAAAAAAAAAAGAAAGAAGAAAAAACAGAAAGAAACAAATAAACAATCT